>NC_137137.1:32952755-32960255 GCF_949319135.1 Squalius cephalus
TATTCTGTCATGATAATCTATAAATCGCGTTCCCGGGGGCGGGGTTTATGTAAATTTTAGGGTTAGTGATGTCACTAGCCCGTTGTAGTTCTTAAAATGCTATTTTTTAAAAGCAAATATCTCCCTTTGCTTTGAACTTTGAGCGTTGTAACTTTGCAGATGTTGTTTATGCTCAAACAGCAACATTACACACGAACTAAAGTTAGAAAAGAGAAATCATAGTCAACCACCAATATAGAGATCCCTCTGAAATCCATTTTGTGAAGGCAGATTAGCGCCATCTGGTGAGAGAAAAGACAGAAAAACATGTAATTTTACGGTGTTACCACTAGATGCCTGTATAGCTCTCTATAGAGAGGCTTGTGAATTCCCTAGTAGTTTTTTAGACAAAATTACTTAATTAATTAATTACTACAAACTAATACTTAAAAGTGACACTGAAGACTGGCGTAATGATGCTGAAAATTCAGCTTTGATCACAGGGATAAAGTATATTTTACTATATATTCACATAGAAAACAGTTATTTTAAATTGGATTAATATTTCACAATATTACTGCCTTTACAGTATTTTTGATCAAATAAATTACATCCTAAAAAACAGTTTTCAAACTAACTTCAAAGGCTCCATAATGACATCTCTAAAAATATAAGACATTCAAATGAGCCTTACTGTTAAACAAGCACATATTTAAAGACTACAATGATTATTAAACATGGAAAACTATAGACTGAAGGCAGCATTTTGTGTAACGGGAGGGTTATCGGTGTCACAGCTTAAAGGAGAACTCCGGTCAATTTTAACATTGAGCTCATTTTTTTTGTAAATTTGGAGTGCTGTCAGTACAGAGAACAACGACAAAAATCGGTGTTGCCTACACCGTGTTATCCTCTTTTTAACATTTGCACCCTGTTGACTTCAATGGGGCAAGTTTTAAACCTGCTTTTAGCCTCTTAACATCCTTGATGTGTCATTACAAGTGCCCAGCCATGTGAGTGATTCCTTTAGAGTGATCACGGCTGAATCTGACTGCAGTAGATGTGAAAGATATGAATAAAAATGATAAAATTTCAGCCAGCGCACATACCTGTATTTACATCCTGTTTTCGGTTGAAGTCCATAGTAATCGATTGTCGAGTTCACGCGCATGATCGTACGTACTAAACCTATGCGCGTGAACTCGACAATCGACTACTGTGGGCTGAAATAACATCATTTTTATTCATATCTTTCACATCTACTGCAGTCAGATTCACCCGTGTTCACTCTGAAGGAATCACTCAACATGGCTGGGCACTTGTAATGACACATCAAGGATGTTAAGAGGCTAAAAGCAGGTTTAAAACTTGCCCCATTGAAGTCAACAGGGTGCAAATTTTAAAAATAGAATAACTCGCCGTAGGCAACACCGATTTTTGTCGTTGTTCTCTGTATTGACAGCACTCCAAATTTACAAAAAAATGAGCTCAATGTTAAAATTGACCGGAGTTCTCCTTTAATTAAAGGTCAGTAGATTGTTTTTTACTATAGTAAAGAGTTTCAGAAGTAGAAGTTTTTACTATAATTTAGAAGTAGAAGTAGAAGTTTTTACTATAATTTCCCACTGTTTGACAGTTTGTCATGTTGTTTTCCCGCAGGTGATGGCTGAGGCGGATCTCCTCTCCACACCCCATAATATTCAGATCAGCGAGGTGAGCTGTGACTCGTTCCGGATCACCTGGGAAACGGCCCCTGACGACACGTCACGACTGACGCATTACTTCATCGACCTGAGCCGTAAAGAAGGCAGCGAGCCCAACCGCTTCAAGCACAGAGTCAGTATTATACTCTTATTCGGCTGTTTAGATCTTACATTTAGATTTTTATCACAGCCCTTTTTTTACTGTCACACAACCAGGCCCAGTGGAATCGGTCAACTTATTATGAATTGTCACAAGAACAATCCCCTCAGAACAATCTGCTGTTAAACAAGTGAGGACTCGTGATTCACAGCATTGGACCCTGTCGACATTCATTGAATGAAAAACACTGAGACTATATAGAAACTATTACTTTTAATAAACTATTTTAATTAGATTTTTTACCAAGCAATTGAACCCAGAATATTAAATTAACCCTTGTATTAGGTTCACATTCTAGGTGCAATTTCTATGAAGGGGGGCAAAATGACTCTTATTAGATTTAATACAATTCATTATGAAAAACAACATCCGCGTCTGGTTTAAGACATGCTTTTTAAATAATGGAGCAAATACCAGTAAATTGACGAGCGCAAACCTTAGTAAATCACCTTGCGTGATTCATTTAAATACTTTAGTCCCATAAATGTTGCGTCTGAAAGGGAAACTCCTACAAATGCATATGCAATAAGATCAAAAATAACCCTGTCCACTCCTTTTCAGCGCTAATTTATCACTGCGTCTTTAGTAAATCCTGACAGTAGGTATTTGACGTCAAAAGAGGGTTTGCGCTGGAGCAAGCTGTAAATCTGGCCCTTTGAATAGGCCTATTATAAACAGTTTTGGTGTCACGTTTCGATGAAGATGATGACGAGGTGAGGCGAAGTGGATCTTTTAGCAGCTTAAACATTTATTCAATAAAATTCAAGTACGGTATCCAACACAGAAACAGTGTGCGTAAAACAATGCATGGCGCTCGCAACACCAAGATCATGAGTTCAGTTCTCAGTGAAATTAGCATGCATGATGAACTATTAAAAATGAATGCCTTGCACATTTTCTTTGGATAAAACATCTCCCAAATGCAAAAACGTAGCCGTGAATACCCTAATTTCGGGTATGTACAGCTGCCATAAACCATGAAATATCCAGGTCAGATTGACCAGCAAACCTAATTTTGTAATTTAATATGTACATTCTACAATAATTTGCAGGCATGTTCATAACCCTGAATGAAGTTTTTAAAAAAATCAAGAAAAACATCATAGGTTAACCAGTAATTCAAACTGAGCCACAACATAATAAAAGGGTTAGAAGACATATTTTGAATTTCCATGTTTATTTTGAAGTGCTTTCTGCCTGAATAAGGTTAAATTAAGGACAAATCTAAAAAGCATGCGCTGGAGAGGCAGATGGTGTGTGAAGGAGGGTGGCTGTAGGTGTGTTGGTAATGAGCACATCTGACAGGCCCTTCAGGGGTTTCTGTGATGGTCACGCAGGAGAAGGAGAAACCTGACCAAACACTGCTGTGAGCGGATAATGACCAGGACATGTTTCCTCCTGATAAACACCTGAATCGCAGGACAAACACCCTTTATAAAACAACAGGAAAAACACACACAATTAGGATATTGCTTTGCAAAGAAATCTAATTTAGTACACTAGTTCTTTTTGGGGAATCATGCACCTATATATTATTTGTGTGTCTTTATAATTTTTATAAATACAATTGCATATAAAAATCTGCAACACCTTTTGTAATCTAAAATAATTGTGTCTCCTAATCCCAGGCCATCCAGCTCTTTAAAACAATAAAACATAAATAAAATTACGAATAATAATTCGTAAAAAATAAAATTCTTTGCAAAAAAATCTCATTTAGTACACTATTAATTTCGGGCATCATGCACCTATTCATAAATGTTATAAATGTTAAAAAATGTTTTACTTTTTTTAATTTTTATTTATTCATTTGTTTGTTTGTTTATTGGTGAGTCCTCACCACTTGCACATGAAAATCTGCAATAGCGTTTTAAAAACACCTTTTTATATCTAAAATAGTCCAACCAGCCCAATTGATTGATTGATTGATTGATTGATTGATTGATTGATTGATTGATTGATTGATTGATTGATTGATTGATTGATTGATTGATTGAAATCAGCACATAAATTTTATCTAAAATAATTGTGTAACACATTTATCAAAGTTTCAAATCATTTTCTTGAAAGCTGCATTCAAAGTCCACTTGACAAATTGAAGAAATTCAAAAAAGACCACGTGTAAGACTCCCATTGTCAGTGTATTGTGCTGTTTTGCAGCTTTAGATGATTCTGAGCAGTCAGTCAGAACTGAACAGTGTTGGGCCAAGTTATTTCTAAAGTAATGTGATAGAATATTGTGTTAAAAAATGACTAATTGCATTACTTAGTTACTTTTTATGGAACGTAATATGTTACTTTTGCATTCCTTTGTCTTACGTGGGCTGGGCTTGCTGGTTTAAAATAAATAAATAAATAAATAAATAAACACAAAAACAAAAACAACAAAAGTTCTATTTTTAGTACATGTAAACGCCCTTTCAAACCAAAGGTGACATGAATAAGCCTCAGGCTGAAGGAAATGCTAATGCGCTCAAACCTTTCAGCTGTGCTCCCATTCTGGATTGCAGAAGAAAGTTCAACACTCTTCAGCATTAAAACAAAAAATAAACACAAATGTGATGTTTATCTAAAGTCATTTTTGCTCATTAGTATGGCTGAGTTAGATCATTGAAGGTCTGCAACAAAGACACTGGTTAATAAAGTAAGATTAAATACATATAGTATATTTGTGTAATTTAACATTTAATTTTTGCAGTTTTGTGTAATATTCTCAGTTTGTGTACAATGCAAACAGTAAGCAGCTGTCTTTTCCCCGCCATTGATTTATATGCTTTTCGCTGTTATACGGTAGGGGGCGCTATTACATTATTTATTCTTATGAGCGAGTACTGAATCTTCGGATCAAAAAACACAGGTGAAGAAGAAGTAGAAACCAGCAGGATAACATATAATCATATGCAGACGTAAAATAACGCGCTCATCAACATTAAACGGCGTATAAATCAAAACTGCCTAATGTTACTGAATGAAATGTCGACCCTGGACGAGCTTTAGGACTGAGAAGCTTTAGGGGTGTTGACGAACTCAATCTACTGCATCTGTGTTTTGATCATCGATCTGAATCTGATCTGGTTGTAGTCTTTGACAAAAACACGTTTTTCTCAGCTTTTTGCTCAAAATGTTGCTTTTTTAAAAGGAAACTTACCCTCTTACCCATTCAAGTGTTGATAAAAAAAAGAATGCATGAAGCTAAAACTTTTTTGTTTAAAAGCAGAGGCTCTGTTCTTTCTTTTGATACATTGCATGTTCAGATATACGAACACATATACAGATCTACGAACCTGTGTCGCGGTGTGAGAAGGCAGAATCGCGACACACCCCTTTTTTGAAGTTAACATTATACAATACGTAGACCTACACCACAAAACTAGTTGAGGATAACTAGTATTGAAAAATATCAGTCTACACGTTTTATATTTAATATGAGGGAAATAGCCACAGAACATAAAATATTCATTTTATTTTATTTTTCGTGTGCCCATTTATGAGGAAAAAACAATGTTATGGACGTGAGCGCTCTGAGAGCGGCACTAAAAGACTGCTTTAAAACTTTCACAGACCTCAAACAGAAAGCACAAAGCCTTTTTTTAAAGTGAATTTCGTTTTGTATTAATTGTATCTTAATGTTAATCAATGTTTCATCAACCAATTGCCAGGATTTAATAAATCTATATTTACTAAAGAAGTAAATAATAGTAGAAAATAGATAATCACGACACGGAGGCGCCGGCGTGTGAACTGAAGCGCGTCTCATAAATGAACCGAAACTCAGCGTATAAGGTAACCTACTTGCCTCACAGACCTGATATCTTTAGACAGCTTTAAATGTGTACTTTTAAACAGAACAATTCAAAACGAAAGAAAACAGACTGCTCTCTGCTTATGTAATCCGTATGAAATGCGCATTTCTCTCTGGTGCGTTCACTACTGCGAAGTTCGCGAGTCAGCATCGTCAACTTCATCTTTGCAGACGACACAGAAAAAACTTGTTTATTAATAAACAATTAAAATGTCTCCTTGCTATATTTTATATATTCATTACTTTTGCTGGTTCTTTGTGACAGCTTAGGTGCTTTATTGGCAGCGCCACCACGAACGCGTCGGCACCGAAAACATGGAGATTTTTTTCAATCCCTGTTTTGGCAGGGGAAAAACTGATCAGAAAATGTAACGAAAATGTAATGAAACGTTGTAGAAATGTAGTGGAGTAGAAAGTATAATAATTGGTGCAAAAAGTAACGAAGTAAAAGTCAAAAGTATGCACTATTGATTCTACTTAAGTAAAGTACAGATACGTGAAAAATTTACTTAAGTAAAGTAACAAAGTATTTGTACTTCGTTACATTCCACCACTGGGAAAGAGTAAAAGTAATGCGTTTCTTTACTAGTTACTCAAAAAAGTAATCTGATTACTTTACTTGCATTACTTGTAATGCGTAAGCTCCAACACTGGAACTGAGTAAATGTATAACTTCATTGTGTTCAGTTTTTCAAATTCTTGCTGACAAATTAAAGCAATAATGTAGGAGTATTGCTATCTCTTGCACTCGATGGTCGCCAGAAATAAACTGCTGCTGAAATTACATCTGATTTTGCCAGGGCTCTAATATTTCCTGTGCGAGTGGCAGGAAAGGACTTTCATAAGGGGTTGCTATGGTTATTGCCCCTCTGAGCATTTCATAATTGGTTCTGCTTGTCAAAAACTCGAGCCTCCACAACAAGTGTAATTAGCTGTGATAGAGCTCTTACATGTGAGAGGAAATACGTTACGCTTTAGTGAAGTTTGAAAATGTCTTTCACCTTTGACCGAGTCGTCAGAAAACACTGACGATGTTAAATCTGCAGATGTTATATTCTCAGAGATTTTACTGTTGTTTCACTGCTTAGACAATTAGTGTTTCCCATGATTCATTTTATAGGTAACCAGATAAAATGTTATAAGTGATAATTGTCTAAGCAGTGAAACAATAGTAAGATTTATGAGAAGATAACATCTGCAGATTTAACATCCAGTTTGTATCTTTAATATCAAACTTTGTTTTGTATCGACACTATAAATAAATTATTTGGCAATACTGTAGATTAAACAAATTACTCTTAAATATATACAACAACTAATGCTCTGGCCTGTAAAGATACTTCTTTTCAGTGCTTCTCATATATACAATAATCAATTTCTTTTTTTGTTCATGGCCATGTTCAGTCTCTGTGAATGATGCTGACTTCTTCCAAAAAATGACTTTTTTCATTTATAGTTTATTTTCAGTTCATTTTTAACTCAAAAACGTCCAGCTATCCTGTTATTTTGTTATTATTTATATGCTAGTATAGTATTTATTTACATTTTAAATGAGCTTTTATGTTTATATTTTTCGTTCTTTCATTTTAATTTTAGTTTAAACGTACAGTATGGAATTTTTCGCCACTAGGGGTCGCTAACCTCTTTACAATAACAAAGGCATAGTTTGATGACGCAACACATGCTAAGAATTATGGATCTTGTCGTCAACGTCAAGCCGACCGATCTAATAATGTTTATGGATGACTGAATACATCAATGTTTTTATCATGACTGTGATATGAAGCAGGTCGGGATTGCTAAGAGACAGCTATCAGCTCCACACGCGACGCGAGTCCCGCGGATATAAAAGGAAT
>NC_137137.1:32965255-33172755 GCF_949319135.1 Squalius cephalus
AGCTTTAGATTTAGAACAATATTGTTTACATGGTATATCCAAAAATTTACTATTATGAAAGAAGTGTTTGCCATTTGATGCCATTTATTCTCTACAGTAAAAGACCTGGGTGTTATACTAGATTGCAACCTGTCTTTTGAAAATCATATTTCATATGTTACAAAAACAGCCTTTTTCCACCTTAGAAACATTGCTAAGCTACGTAATATGCTATCAGTTTCTGATGCAGAAAAGTTAGTTCATGCATTCATGACCTCAAGACTAGATTACTGTAATGCTTTATTAGCTGGTTGTCCTGCATCCTCAATAAACAAGATACAGTTAGTCCAAAATGCAGCCGCTAGAGTTCTTACTAGATCAAGAAAATATGATCATATAACACAGATTTTAACATCACTACAAGTCCTGTATTAATTACAAGGTATTGCTACTGACTTATAAAGCCCTAAACGGCTTAGCTCCAGCCTATTTAACGGATCTTCTATCGCCCTATAATCCATCGCGCTCTTTAAGATCACTAAATTGAAGGCTTTTGGTCATACCTAGGATATCCAGATCCACCAAAGGAGGGAGAGCATTTTCACATTTAGCTCCAAAACTCTGGAATAGTCTTCCAGATACTGTTCGTTGCTCAGACTCGCTCTCCCAGTTTAAAACTAGATTAAAGATGCATCTCTTCAGCCAGGTATTCATATAATTTTTTTAATCGTACAGTTAAATCCGACCTCTAGTTCATAAACGCCAGAGGAGAACTGGCCCCTGACTGAGCCTGGGTTCTCCCAAGGTTTTTTTTTTTTTCTCCATTAGGTCACCTGATGGAGTTTTTCGGTTCCTTGCCACTGTTGCCTTTGGTTTGCTCAGTTGGGGATATTTTGGGGATATTTAATTTTATCAATCAATAAATTCCACTAGAAACAAACCTTGTTGTATTATTTTAATTTAATACTGTGAAGCTGCTTTGATATAATCTGTATTGTGAAAAGCGCTATACAAATACTTGACTTGACTTGACTTGACGCAAATGCTTCATTCTGACTTGTGTTTATGGCATTTTGAATGCAGTGTTACATTTTGAAGGAGATGTGAGGCATTTTGCATTTTGTGTGTGCAGTTTGGGGAATTGTGTGTAGAGTTTTGAAAAAAGGAGAAATAGTTTTGAAAACGTGTGTAAGCAGTAAGCAGTCAATAATAAGCTGACTTGCTAGTGACTGACCTAAACTATTCCCCGTGTGTCCATTAATGATCCAGTCATAGTCCCACCAATTGTCCATAAAACCTCTGAGAAATATTTCTTGAAGTATTTCTTGTCCAATATTGATGTTTCAGCTTGTGTTTCAGAGTCGTGTTTCAGTCTCTTGACACCCGCTCTGGGTAAGTTACAGTTCTGCTGGCTCAGGAGGCTTGAGGCTTCCTTCACAATTTACTCTTGACAAGCTGTTTTGCACCTTTTCTTCTCAACACGCTTTTTTTAACCCAGCTGACTGAGCAGATTTAAAACATCATCCCGAACACTACAAACTCACGCAGAAACATGCGCCTTGTTGCTATGAGACAAATGACAAGTGAAATAAATGGGCCCTATCTTGCACCCAGCGCAACTGACTTTGTACACCGACGCATGTATCATTCCTATTTTGCACCCGCGCACAGCGGACTTTTCCCTCCACAGACGCACGTCGGTAAATTAGGGAATGAACTTGCGCTCCCGGGGGCGGTTCAGCGCAAAGAGGAGGCGTGTTCCGGCGCAAACGTTCCCTGGTGCTATTTTGCAGTTTCAGAAAACAATTCCGCCACAGACCAGGAGAAACCCAGTCTAAAGTCAGTGGCGTGTTGCGCATGTTATTCATATGCTATTTTAAGGGCGCATGCTTGGTCATAATGTAGCGTGTGCACAACGCACATACACTTTGATTCTCTCATCTACACTGAAGCAGCAGTTTTCATTTTTAGAAAACCATACATTATTACAAGGAAAAATATTAACACACGAGGTAAATCATTGTTGTGTCCATGAAGATGTGAAAAAATAGGCATAAATCTAGCTTACACATTTACCCATATTATTATACACCTGTTTAACCGAAGCTAATTTGGGTGTGTTTCTCCATCCCCAATGTCACCTCTCTGTGTTATATTTAACTCTTTGTGACTGAGCTTGTTGAATACATTACATAACTTTGGCCCAGACTTTTGCCACAATTTACAATTGTGTAAATTGTCGGTCTCCTCGGCTGTGAACCGCTCCTGGCGTGTGTCTGGCAAATCCGCCGTTATAATAGCAATCCTCCATGGAACAAGCGCGCCTGCTCTTAAAGGGAATGTGAGATGATGCTCTGATTGGTTTATTTCACGTTACGCCCAAACCACACCTATGAGTAATGAAGCTACTTCAGACCAACCCATTTTAGATTTGCGTCGGGCGCAAGAGTCATTTATCCCGCCGGTATAATAACCGAGATCCGCCCACAAAGTTACTTGCGTTTCGCGCTTGATACTTACGTTTCAGATCGTTAAAATAGGGCCCAAATATGTTTTAAATATCCAACATGTTTGACCTTCTCTGGCTGGATTGAATCATAATCTGAAGATGAAAAAATTTGAGTCTTTGCTCATCATACACTATCTGTCAGCTCAAATCTGCACACTGGCTCTAGAGTGTAAATTGTGGCAAAAGTCTGGGCCAAAGTTGTGTAATGTATTCAACAAGCTCAGTCACAAATAGTTAAATATGACTTGAATATTATACTGAGTAATTATTTACATCGATATGGTTTGGAATTGGAAAAATGCGCTTAAAATAATTATGTACAGTCTACATGTTTATATAATGCCATAATGTTATAGGAATTTTGTGCTACACTGTAAACAATTATATGTAAAACAAAGACTATTGGAGTATGTTTTACAAGAAAATACTATTTCAGTCTTTCTACTATATTTCATGTTCAATTCAGTGTGTTACTTGCCATTTCTTTGTAACTATTTGTGAAATTTACTAGTAATTTCTTAGTGAAATATTTTTCACTGTAGTTTTCTGCATCTGGTATATCCGTAATATGTAATGTTAAATTCGGCATGAAATGGAAGTTGCGATAGCCTTTTCTCCCTATCCGGCTTCTCAAATGAGAACAAATGTGGGCTGGGCTTGATTTTGTCTGTGGGGATTTGATTGGATGGTTGTGGTTTGCTATTGGTGGATCTGATGTGATTGACAGGTTATTGCCCCGCCCTCGTCATCAGAGAAGAGAAGAGATGCTGCAAGAGGGAGGGGAAGAGCTTCTGATTAAAATATTTATGAGGGCACATAAATTTATACATAATAATAATGATGTACATGGATAAATCTGATTTTTAATTAATTATAATTTTTAAAAATTACTTAAAGCTGCAGTCTGTAACTTTTTTGGGTTAAAAATGATCCAAAATAAATTTTTGAGCAAGTACATAACCAGCCAGTGTTCAAAACTATCTGCTTGCCTTAGCTCGATTCAAAACGGTAAGCTTGTAATAATGTTTACGTCACATCTGTCCACATAAAGAAGAGTCTCGGCTAGTCGGCTATGAGTGTGAGGATGTTGGAGGAGGAGATTTATAGCTTTTTCTCACAGCACTGGATATAATTCAACTTATCAATTTGATGGCGGATCCAGAAAGGTTCAAACGACAATCGCCAGTGACGACTGGAGATTCACCCGTTGTAAAACGCGAAAGACTTCGGAGTGGCTACAGAAAAAAAGAGACTGCAACCGGCCCATGTGAAAACAATGACAATTACAATAGGGTTTCAGCACTTCGTGCTTGAACCCCTAAATATCGGAAGGGCATTAAATGTAGTCACGCAATGCTGATGTTGTTAACATTAACAATTTGAGAACAAAGTATAATTTGCACGGTTTGACGTGATATGATAAGCGATCGTTAGATTTAATCAGCGCGCAATGCTTTTTTCCTCTTAGTTAGTCAGAACAAAAGTGGATGTTACTTACTTGTTCAGACGACATTTTCCAGTGAAAATTCTTATGTTGGTCATACTTCAAAAAGTATAATCTGTGATTGCGAATGCCAGTATCCACACCGGCAGTGACTGACAGCCGCACATTCTCCTCAAAACATTGGATTCATCCGTGCTGTGCCGTGCCGAGGCACAACCCACATAAAGTTGAAAATTCCGCGATTAACTGCAATTGCAGATTTCGAACAGAGATGGCGACAAAGAGGAAAAACCACAGACTGCAGCTTTAATCATTACTTTACTTAAAATAAAAATAAAAATTTATTTAAATTTTTTTTTTTTTTTTATGGTGAATTTAAGGCTGCAGGGGTCGAACAAACAAAAGCAGTCGACTGTTGAAAACCCATGGTTGGTTATTCTTCTCTTGAAAGCAGAACAAAAACCCCGTAGGCTAACAAATCTGACGGCGCCCTCTGGTGTTTGTCTTTTCAGGATGTTCCCACCAAGCTAGTGGCTAAAGCAGGACCTTTGCCGATGTCTGTGAGAGGCCACTGGTTCCTGAGCCCTCGGACGGAGTATTGTGTGGCAGTGCAGACCGCCATCAGACAGCCTGACGGAGACTATCAAGTGTCTGAGTGGAGCCAAGTGGTGGAGTTCTGCACCGGGGGTAAGCAGAGAGGCTAATTGATGTTTAAAGGTGCTGTATGTAACTTTTTTACTCTACTAAAGCATAAAAATACCATAATATGTTCGCATATATTTAGGAAACATGCTAAGTTCACATACTCGTTTCTCTGAAAACAGTTATTTTACTTATTATTTTACACGTTCCGTGTTGTCAGTCGGTTTCTGTTTTGGTCTGTGTGACTCCGCCCACTCCCAGCTCAGCCAATAGTATTTCGACACCCCGGGATGCCAGTTGGCGGGAAACACAGCGTATCGCAGCCATGGAAACGAGCAAACAAACTGGTCAGAGATTGCAGATTCCACACAACCAAAAAAGCCTCAATATCCATCTAAAAATCTCTATGAACGAGAGCATATTAAAATGCGGATAAATCAACTCACAGTGATTTTATGGATATCAACTCACATTTACGGATATCAACTCACATAAATTAACTTACAGTGTGTAAGTCTCCACGGCTTTTGTTGTCAATTGCGCTCGCTCCTGTTGCGTGTCCTCAAACTGGCAACCTGCGTGAGCGTCGAGTCTGAGGAGGAGAGGGAAACAACGGTCTCTGATATATTTTGAATTTGGACTGCAGTACCTATTTTGACCACTAGCTTCTTACAGTCATTCTTACAGACAGCACCTTTAAATGTGTGTAATGTTTTCAGTGTTACAAGGCTTTCATGGATCTTAAAAAAAGTAAACACTGTGACTCTGTGGTGCTTTCAAATCATTTGTCTGTTTGTTTCAAGTGGTACTCACTGCAGAGTCAAATGACGACCAGCTCCTCCTCTTTGGAGCTCTAGCGAGGAGGAGCTACATGTAAGCTCCGCCCATTTGCTCTGCAGTGAGCAGCTTCTGTTTGTTTGAGCAGCACAGCAACAGGCTCAACCAATAGCTTAAGTTTGGGGGAGGGGCTAAGTTTGGCAAACAGCTGGAGGCTTGGGAAACCTGTTCAGAAACAATTGTAATAGAGGGTATGCATTGACGTCACTTTCCTGCAGGAACACACTCCCTCAGCCGGACTGAGTGGCAGAAGAGCTGCTGAGTGACTGGAGTTAATAGGGGAAACTGCGAAAACACGAGTAGAACAAACGATATGAGTTTAAACTAAAGGCTGGACTCGATATAGTGTTCTTTACAACTTACCAAAGATCCAGTGATCCACAGATATTGACATGCCGCCAGGAATCGAGTTTCCTGACATTTATATGAGCCTGATTTAGACGACGGGGAAATACATAAAGCAAATTTGCCTGTGAACGCTTTATATAAATACAATATAGATCTAAATCCGGGTGATCACTTATATCAATGTTATATATATATATCATTATATTGTCCAGCACTAAAACTTGTATAGTTTTTTGTCAGTGTTTATTTAAAAACATCCAATTATGCAGAATATACAGTACGATGGTAAATATTTAATTGATGAGTTGTCAATACAATAGGCTATATAGGGTATGATATTATCCCAAATTCAGCATAATGAGACAAAATTATAACTGCAAATCCAGTTGTTTCTGTGAATCGCAGCGATCCATTTGCTTCTCTGTTCTGTAGCTTTCGGCAGTCTGTAAAAATATACCTCAGATTTCTTGTCAAATCTATTTGAACAGTCAATCTCGAAGCTTTTTACCCTTTTAGATGTTTTGTGTGTTTCACGCTGAAAACCAATGCTGCCACTCAGTGTGTGTAACCGCAGCCACTCCGGCCGACGGTGACGTCACACGCATACACCCTATATCTGCACCTCTAGAGGCACAGAAATGACATACTGCAGCAGAAGCACTTATGTTATACTCATAAATCATGGTTGTTAATGTGTTTGTGCAGATTATGCCATGGATCATCTCCAGCAGCTGTTAGATAAAGCTCAGGCCGCTGCCGGGCGGCCGCTCAGGTTCTCCGTGTTTTACCGCAATCAGAGTCCTGAATACTTCCAGTATGTGAGGTTAGTGTCATCTATACTGCTTTCTACATATATCTTTCCCTTGACAGCTCTGACTCCACTGATTTTTGATCTGCCGCGAGTCTTCGGGATTTGAGTCTTTGACAAATACGTGATTTTCTCAGCTTTTTGTTCAAAATGTTAATTGCTTTTTTTAATTAATTTTGTTTGTTTGTTTTGTTTAAAAGCTGAGGGTCTGTTCTTTCTTTTAACATATTGCATGTTCAGATATTCGTACAACAAAATATTCTGGGGACCATGAAAATGTTGTGAAAATTATCAAAAATGCTGGCAACTTTTTTGAAAAATGCTGGCGGGGGAAGAGATAAAAAGTTGCTTAAAACTGACATTCATGTCTGGCTTCATTCTGGACTGCATTTAGGTTGTGTCTGAATCCACTTTTGCTCATTTAACAACGGGAAAAATGGTCGGTGCTCCCGGCGCATGGTCTAAAAGGGTTTTCTCTATTCTCTTAATGATAATGGGTGTGTTTTGGGCTTTACGTGCAATAAACCAATCAGAGTCTCGTCTCCCATTCCCTTTAAAATCCAGTTGCGCTAGCGCCATGGCGGATTTGCTATTTATATGGCGGAATTTGATAGTGGAAAGACTGAATGCTTCTCTAGCGAGGAAACGGATCTGCTCGTGCGCGAGGATAAAGCTGTGTGTGTGTGTGTGTGAGGTTAAAGCTCAAGCAGACCATCTACAGGACAAGCCAGATTCCCCCATATCTTTATGTACACAATAATAATCTTTTACATTGTAATCCTTTTATTTTTTATATTTGGCATGTTTGTGTGCTGCTGCACCCTGTGCGTGTAATAAGCAGAGTGTGTGTGTGTGTGTGTGTGATAAGCAGAGTGTACGCGTGTTGTAGACCCGGCTATAGGGGACCACATTACTAATGCGCTGATGACCATGGGGAAATGTGGGTCCCATGGCTAAACGAGTTGAGAACCACTGTTATAAAGCTATTCAAAACATCATTCAATGTAAATTGCGATAATCATAATAAATAATCGCAATTACAATTTCAAAGGAATAATCGACAATTGTGATTTTGGACATAATCGCGCAGCCCTAGTTACACCCCTAATACGCTCAGATAAATTGTTCACAATATGCATTCTGTAAAAAAAAGGGTGCATTTTCATTTCATGCCGACTTCAGTTTTGACATTTATGATTTAGTGTTGTATTATTGATTATTCTCTCTCCATAGATCAGAGTGTGGAGGTGCAATGCTCCCGTCTTTCAAAGACAACAGTGGAAGTCACGGCTCGCCGATCAACGGAAAGCTACGCGGCGTCTTCCTCAGCTGCAACACCGAGTTCGACACCGGCCTCCCTCCGAAAGACTCCCCGTACGGGGCTTTACGCTTCCAGATCTCTGCCGAACGTCTCCTCAACCCGAGCACAAACCTCTACTTCGCTGACTTCTACTGCATGTACACAGCGTACCACTATGTGGTGCTGGTGCTGGCCCCTGCTGGATCGGAGGGGGACGACTTCTGCAAGACCCGGCTTCCACGACTGGACCTAACAGCCAATCCCTTCCTGACGTACACGGCCGGAGACGTTCCCGTGTTCTGTCACGCCAGCGATGTGATTCTGGAGGTGTTGTTCACAGAGCCTTTGCTTCTGGAGAACGGGATCCTGGCTCAGATCAGTGGCCGTCCGCAACTCATGAGCCTCTCCACTGCCAACGCCAAAAAAGACCCGAGCTGTAAGGTGTGCAATATCAGCGTGGGACGCTAAAAAAATATTGTTGGTTTAACTTAAAAAAGTAAGTTACCTGGTTGCCTTAAAATGTTGAGTTGATTGAAATTAAAAATTTTAGTTAATGCAATGAAGGGTTTATTTTACTCAATAGAAACTCAAAATATTATGTAATTTGAACCACGTTAATTATCTAAATTGATTTGACAAAAGATAAAAAGTTGTGATAACAAATAATGAAAATATTTTTTTACAGTGAATGCATGCTGTCATATAAAGTGCAACCGGTAAAAACGGATTTGGAAATGGACGTTATCATGAGAAGCCGGATAAACATTCTCACTGTGGGATTTGTTTTGGGACATGCCAAAGGTTTTCACAAAAAGAGGAAAGAATAAATAATGAGAACTGAATGAGGTCTTGGTCTGATAGACTCTCCACTTGTTATGAAACCGAGCCATAAGGCCTGTGAGTCAACGGCTCAGAGCTTAAAGGGACAGCTCACCCAAAAATGTTTCATCTTTTACTCATCATGTCTTTTATTGAAAGTCTTCTGAAGCCATGTGATAACTTGTATGAGTCAGTCTCAGCTATAAATCCACTTCTTTAAAGGGTTAGTTCACCCAAAAAATTTAAATTATCCCATGATTTACTCACCCTCAAGCCATCCTATGTGTATATGACTTTCTTCTTTCAGCCAAACACAATAAGAGTTATATTAATATCCTGACTCTAGGCCTTATTATAGTAGTGATAAACTCTATGACAGACATTAGCAGATTTATAATGGGAGTGAATGGTACCTGAGATTTTGAAGCCCAAAAAAGTGCATCCATCCATCATAAAAGTAATCCATACGACCCAAGGGGGTTAATAAAGGCCTTCTGAAGCCAAGCGTCGGATCAGAGGTCACTCTTCAGCCAGATCTACGTACTGCCGTTACCCAAAGCCATTGATTATAGTTTATAAAGTTACAAATATGGATATTTTTCTTACAAAAACGCATGGCTTCACTTCAGAAGGCCTTTATTAACCACCTAGAGTCGTATGGATTACTTTTATGATGGATGGATGGATGGATGGATAGATACGTTTCTTTGGGCTTCAAAATCTCAGGCACCATTCACTCCCATTATAAATCTGGGAAGAGCCGGGATATTAATATAACAATTATTGTGTTTGGCTGAAAGAAGAAAGTCATATACACATAGGATGGCTTGAGGGAGAGTAAATTATAAGATCATTTTCAATCACATTTGGGTGAACTAACCCTTTAAGACTAATCATGTGTAAATCATATTTAATGAATTATGTAAGTGATTCTCTTTATTTTTATATTAAGTTATTTGAGGTGTCAGAGTCTAATCCCTGGTTTTGAACCATCTGTAATCAATATGAATCTAATGAGTATTTGTGTCTGTTGAAATATATATAAATGTTAAATTAATTGTACAGAATGCTTTAACAAAATAAATAAATAAAACACTTCTGAAACTTTCTGCATGTTATTTTTGTATGTTGTTTGTGTGAGAATGAATGTATTTCAGTTCAGCTCTCAACATGGACAGTAGTCATTTTGAAACATAAAATATTGGAAAAAGCTTATTAAAATATGGTAGCCTACTTGTTAACTCGTACTCGCTAATTTTTTTAGCAGTGATTTTGACAGATTACACAAATAGTGATGCATTGTAACTTTTTAACTGTAATTCTCACTCATGTCCACTTGGTGGCGAGTGCGCTCTTGTTGACTATCAAGTTAATGGTCAATGAATCGTCTTTCTGCGGTTGAAACACTGATTAAGCGATTACATGGATTTCGGTAAGTTGGACTGTATATTTCAACATATTTTTTTAATGTTCATTCATGTTTATTTCGTTCTATAACGTAGTAAAGAGGAAGTAATTGATCGCGTTTGCTCGCTTGAACTCAGGCGCTACAGTGATCTCTCGCGCCACATCAAAAAGCGCCAAAAACGGTATTGTTTGAATTTTGTGATAAAAATACACCGAATTTAAAAGCTGAGACTTTGTTTCATGTCACAATTAACAAAGCACAAAGCTTATTGCGATTTATTGGACAAACATTCATGATGAAACCTGAAAAGTGACGCACAGTCTCTGTTCAACTTTCTCTTCATCAATAAATAAATGCATAATAGCCTATTGTCCTGTAAGTTCGTGAATAAAAATGAAAATATGTACAAAAACCGAACCTATTAAATGGCTTATTATCATTAAAATGTGAAAATTAAAATGACCGGTAGGATCATTATAGATTATGACGGAATTTTTATGACCCTGTCTGTCAAAATGGCGCGACCTCTGTGTACATTCACATATCTCTGCTTCTGAGTCACGTGTCAAAGCAAAGCAGTGGCGGAGAATAAATTGAATAAAGCATATCAAATGCAGTAAAAAAACAGCCTGAAATTGTTTATGATATATTTAAAGCTTTATATATATATATATATATATATATATATATATATATATATATATATATATATATATTTTTTTTTTTTTTTTTTTTTTTTTTTTTTTTTTTTCAATTAATGTCAGTTTATATTCCATAATGTGAGCCATCAAATCATCAATGATGTGGATTCCAAAACCTCTATGGTAATATTTGATAACTGAGAGCGTCTGCATGTAATCTGATCAGGACTGATTATGAACAGGCCATTTATAATCAGTCTGAACCATGGTCTGAACAAACACTGATCTCTCTGTCTGTCTGTCTGCTGATAAGAGCAGGATTTATCAGCACCTTTAAAACTCTCACATGAAGGAAATCAATTACAACACCTCAGCAGGGATCGTTTCTTTACGCAAGGCATTTAACATGACAATCTCTCAACACAGGTAAACATGTTTTCTGATCAAGGGTTCTCATACGTCAGTCCAAAGGCCAACGTCAGGTCACCGATCCTGGTAATTAATAGATTAAAATGGATTATACTTAGTGACCAAGCCAAAAACATCCTGGGATTTGATTGCACCTCCTTGAGGAATACTAGGTCATGTCCTACATTAAAATATGTCTTAGCTAGAAACATAATGTCACTTAATTAGATACCCCAAACAGAATAAAAATAGATTATCTTGTCTGAGATAAATATAACAGTAAGGATAAACACAAAAAATGATGACCTTATGAATCCAGGTGAATATTCCTTAAACACTCTTTATTTTATATATAATAAAATACGTACTATAAAAACTTTAAGTCATCCACAGTGCGAAAGGGCTTTATAAACATGTTAGTGCTTAATCTTCAAAAATAAATGTATTTGATATAATTAAACATTTATCATAAAAATACATTATCCACAGTGTGCAAAGCTTCAGTAAACATTTCCGCAAGATATTTATAAACCTCTGTTAGATTTCTAAATATCACAAACATAAAAATAATAATAGTAATAATCTGAAAACAGTGATCATGGCACAGCATTTCGGTCAGTTCTGTGCTAAACGGGTCAAAGATGAGCAAAGTCGTTCATTCTGTCAGTCTTTCTGCAGACGCAGTGACGCTGTCGTTAGACAACAGCAGATTCAGCGCCACACACATTAATACAATAGTTTTTGCCGTTGTTATTGTCCCATTCGGTGGCACCGAGCACAGCCGGTAAGTAAGACACGCAGAACTCGATGCGTTCGCGCGGGTCGATCCGTTCAGGAACGCTGATGTTAAACTCAAACACGTCAGATCCAGGTTCCCCGTAAAACTGATCCAGGTACGCACACGGGACGTCCAGGTAACTGCGCCACGAATCGAAAGTAATCCGGATGTGTACGGCTTTCTCGAAGCAGACGTTCTTGACGCGCACGGTACCCAGAATGCAGCGTTTGGTGACGTCACAGCTCTCCAACAGCACCATGTGATCCTGAAGCCTCGTTCTGAACGCCTGGAAATCTCTGCAGGGCGGATCGAACCCAAGACTCAACCCTGAGGTCTTACTAGCGGGCTCTGTAGAGCAGATCATCTTCTTAGCTCGTGGTATTTTCAGCGGTTGGTGGCTGGGTTTGTCCTCCTTCTCTGAGAACAAGCGCACTGTGATGAGCGAGAGCCCTTTGGCGTCCGCGAACGCGACGCGTTTCTCCCTGCGGCCGCTCTTGATCAGGCCTGTTGGAGGAGTGTGTGTGAACTCAAACACCGGCTGATGGGAGATGCAGGGTCGCAGGGGTTTGGGAGTCGACACCGTGAGAAGATGTTTGATGTGTGGAGAGCCTCTGCACCTGAAGCCCACGTCCACAGACCTCATGGAGACCGGCGGGCCGAACCGCGACATCACACTGGAGCAGGAAAAAATGGGATAAAATGATTAGGAAACACTTTATTTTACAGTGTCCTTGTTACATGTACTTACCATAGTAATAACAGTACATGCAACTAACCCTCAACCAAATCCTAATCCTAACCCTATAGTAAGTACATGTAGTTGCTTAACAGTACTCAGTACTTAAATACATAATTACACTGTAACAATGACACCTTAAAATAAAGTGTAACCAATGATTATTTGCAGGATTCGCTTTACTTTAGAATCAGGGCTTGACATTGCTCAGCATCCGCTGTGACTAGTGCTTTTCCAAAGTCACTCGCCACTCAGCATTTTCACTGGCCACAATTTTGACATCGACACCATGGGGGAAAACTGCCATTTAGATATTTTTAATATTATCGCAATTTGTTAGCAGGTTTATTAGGCTACTGTCACTTTAAGACCTGACGCACGGATCCAATATACTGTTACACATGCGTTTTCTTCTTAACTGTTTACTTTCACTTAAAACTGACTGTGTTTACGTGAATACTGGCCAAGACCGGCATTTTGACATTATTTTGTGTGTATTTGACTGTTTAAGAGCAATAAGCAGCAAAAAAGAACTCAGTTTAGTACTGAGAGGCGGCTTTATGTGCCGCACTTGCCGCAAATAATCGAGTGAGTGAGGAGAGGCGGGTTTGTGTGTCACTCGCTGTCGGGGAGATGAGAGAGAGAGAAAGAGACGCTGGTATCGTATCTATTCTGAGTTTCAGATATTTCAGTATCGATATGTATAAAAAAATCTATATTTTTGATGTAAGGGCAGTATGAGTGACTGCGTTACACTCCACTGCTGAAATCTATCCGCATTTGGTGGGTTGGCGGGTGTTAATGTCAAACACTGTTTAGAAACTTTTTTTACATTTTCATGAGATAAGGGAGAAAACATGTCAAAAGACTTATTTATGTTAAAATTGAAAACAACAAAAATAACACTACTAAACTTGCATCTAAAGGAAATCTATATTCAGGGAAATCATCGGTTATATTTTTTAACTAATTTATTTAGTATTATCTTAAATACATGCTCTGGAAAATGCATGAGGTCACAATGTAAAACTGCCTACAAAGAATTCAACAAATTCAAAAATAGACATTTATCTGCAAGATATCAAACAATGCAAAAATGAAATCTTGGATTATATTTTTTATATAATTTATATAAAATAATAGATTATAACCCTTTCCTATTTCCTGCTCTTTGTGGATCTCACAGTTGGACACATAATCCTGAAAGATTTAAACACTGCCCAGCCAAAAATGTGTGCACCTCCTGATGGAAATAGACGTTATTTTTTTGGTCAAGATCTTGTATTGATAAAGCAAGAGTCCAATTCAATGAGTTTAAGGCCAATTCATGTGTGAAAATTATTCTTCAAGCTCCTCACAGCCATTCTTTCTCAATCTGAGCCGGATGAATCTTGACATTGTCATCCTGGATAATGGCCATGATGAGTCTTCATACATGCATGTTTAAGAAATGAAAAGCTACAAACTCCGTCAATTAGCTGTTGCCACTCATATAACATGCTAGAAACATAATAATCACTGCAATAATGATCCAATCATAAACTCTTAAGCATTTGCCTATTGAAATCCAAACAGCAACCTCTTTTTGTCCGGGCAGTGTGTACTAAACACACATTGTTGGAGACTCTGTTTTAACATGTCAACTCCGACTTTCCAGTGTGATAGTTTCTGTAAATATTTGTTGAATAAATCTTGTTATTTTTGTTGTGTTTATTAAGGCAGCTACAAATGAGTTATCTTAACCACAACTACATGTGGTTAAGATAAAAAACAATATTCAATTTTGTCAACTCAGGTTTTATGTCTGACTGTTATGTCTGAATTATTCTAAGGTTGTTTCATGATTTTATTTACATACTGTATAAATTTGGCCTGATTTACATGCCATGTATAGATAACATCTTTACATCTACTGAAGACACACACGCACCCACACACCCGCACACCCACACACACCCACTGACTCACTCACACACACACACTGACTCACTCACACTCACACCTGTTTGTAAGGACATTAACTGGAAGGATCGTTGAATTAAATGTAATATTAGTTAATCTAGTTGTCTTATCAATCAGTTGTTTGAAAAAACATTTGCTAATACTTAAATCTGTTGTAACCTCAGTTGAACCTTTGTCAACACCGTCAGATGAAGGTTTTTGTTAATATTGAAAAAATATTTTATTATTTTTTTCAATTTATTGTGTTAGAATACATCAACATCAACTGAACTACACTATATTATGTGTTATTTACCAAAGATCATTGGTTATATATGCTTAATATGAAAAAGGAGGGTAGAGAATTTAGGAATTTAGGAACTGGATTGTTCATAAAAGTGTCAAAACTAAATCTAGAGAATGTATTTTTATCACGGCCCCTGTACCGAACACCATATGAGACCCTGGACCACAAAACCAGTCACAAGGGTCAATTATTTGAAGAACTGAGATGTATACATCATCTGAAAGCTGAATAAATAAGCTTTTCATTGATTTATGGTTTGTTAGGATTGGACAATATTTGGTCGAGATACAACTATTGAACATCTGGAATCTGAGGGTGCAAAAAAATCGAAACATTTGAGAAAATCTCCTTTAAAGTTGTTCATTTATGTTCGTGATTTTGCGGCAGCAACTCACAAAAATACATGTTTTATATGTTTATGGTAGGAAATTTAATAAATATCTTCATGGAACATGATCTTTACTTAATATCCTAATGATTTTTGGCATAAAAGAAAAATCGATAATTTTGACCCATACAATGTATTGTTGGTCCAGGGTCACATATTACATACTTAAAGACTTTACACTGTTGCTGTGTGGATCAAATTAAAATAGCAAGCTTTTTAATGCGTCTGACGGAGTCGACAAATTAAGTTTATGAAGTAAATAAATGTAAATGTTCCCTTACATGGTTCATTAGCTGAGACCTTTGTATAGCTACAAATATATCAAAGTATAATAAATTAAAAAAACTTGTCCCTTATCTCAAAATCAGTTGTTTTGCACTCACAAATAGTAAAGTTGAAGTTGAGTTTTACTACAAAAATATTGACTACATGACTTTTCAGTGACCAATTTGAAATACTTTACATTACTTTTCTAGTCCTGGAACAATCAGATTTTTTTTTTTATTCCCCAATATTTCTAGGTTTTCAAGGACTGGGATCCCTGGGTTTGCTATTTTGCCCTAATCAGACAATAAACTTACTTTGCACAAGTCATCTTCGTGAAAATCCTCCTTCAAAATTCCTCTTCCCAAAAGTGTCCACACACTTTAAACTGAGCCGACGCTGTAGAAACATACACACAAGTGGTTTTAATTACAAGTTACAAGTTAGAAAAAATAAAAATTTTACCTAACTTTCTAAAACATAGTAAAAAAATTATAATCTTACTCTGCTTTTATTTTGATCACTGCATTATTCCGCTGAAATCCTTAAAAATATTATATCTTTTGTATTGTTTATTTATTATATTCTTTGTAATAAAGGACACACGTTTGTGATGTCTCTGACTACCTCGGTTGAGCTTCAGGAAGCGTTATGTGAGATCTTGCGTCACTTCATCTTTTATAGACGCTTGATCCCTCCTCCAAACTCAAGCCAATGAGCTTTACACAGGACAGGACTTGACCAGCTATTTATGACCTGATCTGTGGGCTGAAGAGTATAGGAGACTAAATCCTAGGGCAAACTTGACAAGTATCAAGAGACGTGAATTTAAGAAAAAATATGAATGCACTATATAAGGAAAATCACATATTATATCAACAATACAATACATGCAATATACCAAAAAATATTTGTTGTATACAATAAAATAGTTGTTCAAATAAGCAAGAGCAAAGAAATGTTGAACATGGACATGCCATTTTAAGAAATTATGGATTATTTTATTTTAAAGTGGATGGATTATATAACAATTTACTTAGTAAGTGCCATTTTTGTAAAGCACTTTGGGGTAACTTTGAAAATGTGCTATATTAATAAAGTTGCTTGCTTGCTTATTTATTTACAAAAAAGGGCTTTGTGCATAAGAAATGTATTAATATGCATGGTTCATTTACTTGACATAATGAGTGGCTGTTATGCCATTCTCAATGCTTCCAACGAATCTGGAAAGACAGTGATGATATTTCTATTCAATGCCATTTATGCAAGAGTGAAATTAACATAATTATGCCTTTGGACAATGAGGAAAAGCATGAAAACTCCTCGGGGCCATTTACCCATGAAGCAAACCAGCGAGCGTGATGTTTAACCTCATTAGGCTTTCATTCTTCATGCTTGAGCTTCCTTTACAAAGAGAGGCAGAGCAAGAAGAGAGAGATTCACCATCACCATATCAGAGCTGTCGTTCTGCACGTATACAGGAATCAGTGTGGTTTGAGGCTTTGCCAGTCAATGCCTGGAACGCCAAACTGACTCACTGACTGTTTGCTCGAGAAAAAAGAACAAATTTGGTGATGAAAAGCAGTACAAATGACAATTCTGTAAGGATAAACAGAAAATGAAAAACACACCCATATATGCTTGATTAACTTTAAATTTCCAGTCCGTTGCAAATTCCACTGCGGTGTGAGAGTATTTTCACACTTGGCTGGTTCGGTTAGATTAAAACGAATTGCTGTGTTCACACATTTAGTTCAGTTCGCTTGGTTCATTTGCTCTGGACCAACAAAAAATAAAATAAATTTAGTCCTGGTCCGATTAGCACTCAGATTGGCATTTTAACACCGAACCTAAAGGCACAGGGATATGTTCACAACCTGATTGGTCAGCTTCTTGTGACATCACGTCCTGTTTTTGATTGGTTTACATGTCTTTGGTCCGTGTTGCGTTCATATTTAACTCGAACCGCACCAGAGTTGGTTTGGAAGTGGATCAAGGCTAATTTTTTCAGCGTCTCGGTCCGTTTGTTTTGGTTCGGATGGCAGCGTTCACACTTATTCAAATGAACCGCACTAACAGAGCAATCACATCGAGTTTTATTTAATCCAGCCAAACATGCCAAGTGTGAACACACCCTGAAATATGAACACAACACAGACCAAAGACATGTAAATGAACCAAAAACAGGACAAGATGCGACCCAAAAAAGTCGGCCAAAAGTTTGGATGGTCGGAAAGTTCTGTTGCAAAATACTTTTAATTTCTTTTTTTTTTGTCTTAAAAATGACAGTGAGAACACTAAGTGAACCAGGACGAAATTTATTATTTTCTGTTTTTGAACCAAAAGAACCAAGAAAACCGAACTACAAGTGTGAACACAACCTTAGAGACTTTATTTTCTTTAGACTTGAAGTCAACAGGGCCAAAAGTATAGATAGAAAATATAGGAAAACCCAATTATACATTCATCAAAGGCATTTACCCTGGGAAAAATGGTAACCTAAAAATAGTAACATCTAAATTAAAGGGTAGGCAATATTTTCCATATCCTGATAGCAATTAATAATGGTCTAAATATTAGAAAATGTACAAGTGGAAGTCTCAGGACCAAAAAATGTTCGTCAAATCATTGCATTAGGGAGAGTGTGTGAGAGTGTGTGCATGCAACAGGAACTGTGTGCGCAAGACTGTCACAGGTCTTAAAAACGTCAAAACTCAGTGCCCTTAAAGCACACAAACCAACACTATTTCGAATACCACTTCGGAGCGATATTCGAGGCTTAGCATATCCCATAATGCATCATGTTCAGGAACTCACGTGCCCCGGAATCGAGGGAAACATTCCACTGTAAGTTAAATTAATTAGATATTAGCCTACAGATAATTTGGTGGTAAAACAAAGTGTTGCACATTTTATTGATACAAATTACAACATTTGAAACTGCTTTTTATTAGTAACACCACAATTAGCCTACTAAATTGTGTCTGTTAGCTACTTAGGGACTACTGAACAGACATTTATAAGTTTGATTTATTGAAAATCTAAGTGAAGCTCGGTAAACGCTGACATTTTTAATGCTTTACATTTTAAGCGGTAAACACTATTAGTCTGTCCCATCGGGTAATCAAAAGTAATCAAACATGCAGACTTGCCTACTATATAGTAGGCGACAAACAGTATGTGACAAAAGAAGTATGTCTGAATTCACAGTTCTCATAAAAGAGTATAAATGTCCCCCGGATGATCTAATACTTCTGGTGAGATTCTGAGGTGTGTATGATGGACACTACTATCCCATGAGGCCACAGGATTTATGAATGACAGTGAAGCGACGCTGGTAGGTCACATGATAATGACAACATGGCGGATGTAGTACGTCCAGATTACATTCATACACAAACTCATACTATATTGAACATACTTTTTGGTCGTGAAGTTATTACTTATTCAAGATAAGTACCTACTCAAGAGAGAATGTGATTTCGGACGCAGCCGCGGTCTTCACGTCCACTTGAACACTTGGGCCAAATACAATAAATACGTCATGTAAGTAGACAAGTGGTCAAGTGCAAAGACTGCAAGTGTGGTTATTTGGACAGACCCACAGTCACCGAGAACCGCAAACAAACTGCAGCCGCCTTTACAGTTACTCCCGAACCAAAACAACGAGCTTATCACGCCACGTCTACGTCTTAATTACCGTAATTAAGAGATGGCAACCCGTGAGGTTCTACCCGGAGCTGTTCACGTCCTCAGACTCGGATTTATGCGTTTCAGTGGCAACACCATCAACGCCGAAATGAATCTGCAGCAGTCAGGTGGTACAGGTCAGTGCTCTTTAAGATGTTTACGCTCATTATTATTGTAATGTCATGTGCTTTGAGACATGAGGTAATTTAATGCCATTTCTCGTAATGCTTTGCAGACTCTGCTGTGTGCGTTCATGTGATTTGAAGGAGGCGTGGCTTTGGAGACGCTCTGAAGGGAGGGTGTTATCTTATGCTTTCAAAACTAGCTTGCTAGTTTAACATCACTGAATTAATTAAAGCAACACCAGAGCGCTTTTCCTCTTCGGTCCCCCTACAGGTTGGAAGTGGAATTGTCCATTACCGCTGTTGTAAATAATTTAGCCTTCCACAGCCTACCGTCGCACACACGCTATTATCCAGCACCGGCTTTGGAAATAACGATGTCCACAGACAAGGTAGAGTATGTTGCATGATTTTATGAAAGTATGATGTATTACGACATCAGAAACGGCTATTTTTTATATAGGCTCCACCTATCGGCTATGGTAACGCTTGCAGTAAAGCCAGTCAAATTTGTAGTTTCTTATGTCTCATTTGAACTACAGATCTGCTACAGATCTGGCAAACTTGCATAGTGCGGTTATAGCCGATAGAGGGTCGCAAAGCGAATGCAGAAGTGCCGTTCACCCTGTTACGAGTTGATGAACCACTGAAACCATTGTGGAAACATTATTTTAAGGTACAAAAGAATCTTTGGTGTTGCTTTAAAAAGTCATAAAAAGCCATGTTGCTGGGTAAAATCACATTGACATTATCAAACTTGGGGGTTTTTTGGGGGGAAAGCATCAAACTGAAAACATTACAGAGTTAAAATGAGATACGACTCTGGATGTGACATGTCTGACTTGTTTTTTTTAGGATGGAAAAGCATAATGATGACAGCTCTTGAATCTGGCAGAAACGCACCGCTGTGCAGATCTTTGAAACGACTTCAAGCGGATCCGTGGGTGTCTGTCAGAGAAAGACAAAACACCCAAGAGCTGTGTTTCCAAACCTCTTTTGTCTCAAAACCGTCAGTGAGAATCAAGAAGCCCTTCATCAACACCAAACCGGAAATATGTTCATATAATCTCATACTGGATATCATTTAGCATCATCAACACTATCATAACAGACAATTTTGAACTGAAACAGACCTCCTCTCAACCTGAGGCAGAAAATCTCATTTTATAACTGTATTTAGTTTGATAGCAGTTTGATTGGCAAAATCCAAATCTTCCCGTGTACTGTACCCTCTGGATGGGAATCACTTTTCAAATCTGAAGCAATGTTTTTTAAATGCCCAAGGTTGCCTTAAGACGTCATGCAACTTTACAGATGTCTTGTTTGTTTCCTCACAATTGGTGGATGTGTGAACTTCCTGTGCCTCATAACATTAGACTTCACTATTCATTCCAGTATATTTGCACAATGCATTAGCCAATCGCTGGACTGTGACCTAGTTTTGTGAAAACAGATGAACAGTTCTCTATGGTTTATGCCAGTAATGATGATGGACAGTGTAACTTCCTTTCGCTTGAAGGAAGGCAGTGTGAAATCGGAAGCTGTGGCAGATGCTAATAAGTTAACGTTGACTGTTTTCAAAAATCCCCACTTTATCAAGAAAGTCATTTATTGACGTCAGTGAACACTGGGTGTGGTAAAGT
The DNA here is from genome assembly GCF_949319135.1 of Squalius cephalus. Classification (NCBI taxonomy): domain Eukaryota; kingdom Metazoa; phylum Chordata; class Actinopteri; order Cypriniformes; family Leuciscidae; genus Squalius; species Squalius cephalus. The sequence goes on from NC_137137.1 coordinate 32,986,268, forward strand.
AGTGAGAAATGAACAACAGCAATTCACATCAATTTCTAATTAAATGTCCTTTAAAGGGATAGAAAAAACATTTAAATTCTGCACCTGACATTTACATGTCTTTTCAAACCTATATGTCTTTATTTCTTCTTCAGCACACAAATGATATTTTGAAGTTTAAGTTTTAGTTTTTTTGTCTGTACAAGTCAATTAGGTCCAGTGTTGTTTTGGACCCCATTGGCTTTTATTGTATAGACAAAAAGAGTTAAAATTTATTAGGTGTTCAAGTGCATACCGCTGAAACCCTATTGGAATTGTTAAAAAATGCAAAATTTCTCCCCTAAAACTGATCAGGCAGACCAAACCTAAGTCGTAGAGACTTGAAACTTTGAGGGATGGTAGTACTCTCATCGTCTACAATGTCACCAAGGCTCGCCCCAATTGGCCTGACGGGGGCACTACAGCGCTCAAAAGTACGTAATGACTCATAACTCCTAAACCGTTCGTCGCAGACTCAAGTTTCTTAAATTGGATTCAATCGTCACCCTGACGAAATGTTCGGGTATTTTGGATTTTTTGAAAAAACTAATTTTGCAAACTAGTCCTAGGTTTTTCACCCAATCAGAACCAAACCAAACCAGTGCAGAAAGATTCTTTGGAGTCTAATTGTCAATAATTATATTTAAAAAAGTCGAAATTTTGATTGACTAGACACTTGGTGGCGCTATGAAATGAAAAAACAAAAAAACATGAAAATGGCTATAGCTATGCAACAGTCAGTCCGATTGACTTGAAAACTGACATGCGCTGTCTTTGTCCAAGGTGCCGCGAATTTCTACGAGGACATTCGCGTATCTCGAAAAACATGGCCGCCGTCGGCCAAAGAATTTCGAGCAGCTGTCAGACGAGGTTAACGGAGGTTGGTCGGAACGAAACTCGCTGGGCCTGTTAAAGTCACGGCCACCGGGGGGCGCATTTGTGTTTTTCACGAGTGTAAAGGATTGTATTTCACGTGATTTTACACATGTGCCCACGACATTCATACCGCATTGGTAGAACTCCTCATTCTGAGCAACTTTGCCTCTAGGACCGCCGCTGTCAAGAGAACCATTCGTTAAATATTGGAGATTATTTATAAAAACTACTTTCACATACTAGTCCTACCTCGATAACTGTTAAAAACCTTTAAAACTACTATATTTCCTTAGTAAATTGCCTGTATTGTCTGTAAATGGTCTTTTCCATCTATTATCTAAGGTACATGCTTGCTAAATAAAACATATTACCTTTTTTTGCATGTGTTTTAAGGCCTTAAAGGGTTAGTTCACCCAAAAATGAAAATTCTGTCAGTAATTACTCACCCTCATGTTGTTCCAACCATGTAAGTCTTTCGTTCATCTTCGGAACACAAATTAAGATATTTTTGATGAAATCTGACAGAATTTTGACTCCTCCATAGGCTTCCAGTGTGACCGAAACTCACCGGCCCAGAATAGTTATTAAAACATCGTTAAAATAGTCCAAGTAACTACAGTGGCACTACATTAAGTTTATCATGCGACGAGAATACTTTTTGTGCGCAAAAACAAACAAAAATAACGACTTTATTCCACTTTTCATTTCCTTCTCTCTGGGCCTCGTAGTGTTTTTGGGCTGCGCGTCTGTGTTGCACGTCATCACGCAACACACACATGACCGGCGTCGGCCAATAGTGAGCCTACGTGGTGACGTGTAACACAGACGCGCTGCGCAAAAACACTACGCAAACCAACTAGAGGTCGAGAGAGAAGGAAATGAATAGTGGAATAAAGTCGTTATTTTTGTTTGTTTTTGCGCACAAAAAGTATTCTCGTCGCTTGATATACTTAATGTAGTGCCACTGGAGTCACTTGGACTATATTAACGATCTCTTTAATAACTTTTCTGGGCCAGCAAGTTTCGGTCACACTGGAAGCCTATGGAGGAGTGAAACATGGCTCAGATTTCATCAAAAATATCTTAATTTGTGTTCCGAAGATGAACGAAGGTCTTACGCGGTTGGAACAACATGAGGGAGAGTAATTACTGACAGAATTTTAATTTTTGGGTGAACTAACCCTTTAAAGCGCTTGAACCCCGATAATTACTGCTCGCAGCTATATTTTGGGGGGAATTCATAATATCTTCTTTATGTTCCACAGAAAAAAGTCATACAGGTTTTGAACAACATACAGATAAACAAATGATGACAGAACTTTTATTTTTTAGTGACAAAGTAACAAGGATATTAATTTCTTTCTTTCTGCATGATAAAACTAATTCTGTCCACATTGTGACAATGTCGGCATGAAACGGAAGGCTCGATTTTGTCTGTGGGGAATTGATTGAATGGTTGCGGTTTGCTATTGGCTGATCTCATGTGATTGACAGGTTATTGCCCCGCCCTCGTCATCAGAGAAGAGAAGAGATGCTGCAAGAGGAAGGGGAAGTTATTCTGAATTTAAGATTACGGGGGCACATGAATTTAAAAAGATTGGCAAAGTATGTGCAGAAAGAAATCATTTATAATAAATACTGCAATTTTCCATAACAAACAGGAATTTTCCAGTTTGATTTCATGGTGACTTTAAGGTGCGATCACATTTAATGTTGATCTGTGAAATTTTGCGTATGTTCAAGTTAGTCACTTGAATTACTAACATACAGTAAATTACTCTATACCAGTAACAACCAGTTACACTGTGTTACAATGGTTGACTGAACTGTCAAGTTTACACCTGCTTTAGTAGATTCTTGGCCACATTTCCATGATGTGAATCATGGCACTAGATGAGACTCTTATCTGTGTACGAGACTTCAGTTAATCACACATTTCATAATATTGGAACAATACAAATATTTTAAATATCTGTTCAGGCTTGCAGGTAGAGGTTTCACTACACATAACCACAGGTGTATAACTCACACTCACGGAGGAACGATCACGTACACCACACGAGTCACGTTAAAGAGAGTCTGACAGGATATGGAGAAACTGGTGCGTTGCTCAAGGTGGAATAAGAGGGAGATTAGGCAATTATCTACCGCGCCACAAGGTGAACTCAGGGCATCGTGGGTTTTATTTACTGCAATGTCTGGTTTCATCATAACTCATGAACTCAACCTATGATATAGTGAGAGCAGGGACGTGCAGAGAGCTTCTCAGGGGCACAAATATGATATTATGGCCAAAAAGAAAGATGAAATTCTGAAGCTTGTAATGTAAATCAATGAGATCTTTACAACAGACTATTGACATAAAATAAATCAGTCGTCACTCTTTATATTTCCCAATATCTTGGTAAGATGATATGTACATGTAAATGCTTAGTTTTATTCTACTAGCAAAGATCAGTATAATCAGTCAAGATTTCACAGGAAAATATACGTGTACAATGACCTGAAGGTGGACATTTTTACAATTATACTAAATTAATTTTTACTTGCTAAAAATGTATAAACTATCAATCAGACGACAGAAGGCATGTAGTAGATTGTGTTTTTGGTTTTCAACAAAGTTTTGATCATGTTGATTATTTAGAGAACTCAGAAACTCATGTATTAAATATGATTTGGCAGGCTTAACAAGATAAAATATTAGAATTATTGCATCTTGAAATTAAACTTTTAAAGTGCATGCATGTTAGTAAGGCATTTATAATGGAAGAAGCCTACAAATGGTCAGATAAATACACATTACAATGCAGTATTCAAAGTTAAATACACACTGGCTGGACAAAAAAAAAAAAGTCACTGTTTGGATTTAAATAGGCAAATGCTCATTATTGCAGTGATTATTATGTTTCTAGCATGTTATATGAGTGGCAACAGCTAATCGACGGAGTTTGTAGCTTTTCATTTCTTAAACAAGCATGTATGAAGACTCATCATGGCCATTTTCCAGGATGACAATGTCAAGATTCATTCGGCTCAGATTGAGAAAGAATGGCTGTGAGGAGCTTGAAGAATCATTTTCTCCTCTGAGTCCAGAGCTTAAACTCATTGAGAGTATTAATTGATATTTTACTTCAAAATATGTCACTGTAAATGTGATTTTCCACAAACTGAGGACCGATAAAAGTAAGGTAATTTACATTATAATATGCCATAAATATTATTAACAAACTTGAAGAGTTTAACAGATATGTCATAAGTCTCATCGCTCTAGCTGATACCAGAACAACATGCAACAGACAACACAGAAAAAAACTAAAACATGATCAGTATAGAAACATAAATAATACAACTTTATTCTAGCACTCCAGCAAAACCCGTGACCATTTAAATGACCACATCCAAACCAACAACTTCCCATTTACAGAGAAACCCACAGTTTCCAGTTTCAAAAGCATCAGGTTCACTAGTTTACAATCAGATGCAATAACTGAGCTGTCAATATGTGATGAAATATTGCAGATAGTTTGCAATAACCCAAGTTCATTCAGAGTGTCTTTGGCCAAGAGTATATATACAGTACTGTGTTTTGAACAAATGTATTTGTCAGAATACATTGAAGAATGTTTGTTTTTATAGATACTAATAATCCATATTGCTTTTACATCCGTTTCATGATGTGAATAAGCCATTTTAAACTATAAATGCTTTTAGGTTCACCGATGATCTTCATTCTGTTCTTGAGGCTCTCCGGGTTTAAATAAGTTGCACTGCACCGCTGGCCACTAGAGGCGCTATAATACGGTATCGCATCAGGTGCTGCGAACCTTCATCCAAGTCCACAACGTACTCCCTGAAAAAGACAATAGCAAATAAATACTTTTCACTTAAATTGCTTTATGATCTCAACCAGCTCATTAAAACGAAAGAAATGCTGCCCCCTATAGGAGACTATGCAATGTTGATAAGAAAACACAATTTTATCATTTCAAAGCCATTTTATTCATTATCATTCAGTTCTGTGTTTGGTTATGAGACAATAGCTCTGTTCCAAAAAACGTTTTATCGTTGCACAAAATCCAGTCATTTCAACCGAAATTGGGAGTTTCGCTTGAGAGTGAAAGATTTCCCAATGCAGGTTTTTGCAACGAGTTCAAGTTGGTCGTGCAAATAAAACTGCTGGTTTCTGTGTGATTTCTGTCTGAGCTGAGCTTCATACACTTCTACGCTATGACAATATTGACAATAGATAATAGACTTTTTTTGCCCACAAAATTTCATCAAAATTTCGCTTATGTGACCGCAATTTAACCAGGCTATAACCGCATTATTGGATTATCAGATTAGTGATCAATGAATATGGGGTTTTCAATGGATGGATTCCTAAAATTTTACCTTTGCCCCAATTTTACCTTTGTCATTTGGCCAAAATCTCAAGTTAAAAGGACGAAGTGCTTCACACAGGCTATTTAAGACAGTATTGGCTTTGACTCGATGACAAATCAAGACTTCTCCGCTCCTCAAATACATCAAACATTAGCCTTTATAGACATGTAGTGTCTTGAGTAGAGAAAACGCTGTACTTCTTCAAACAAACAGTTCTAGCACTGCAAACAAGCAGAGATAGTCTTCAAAATATGTGCAGCACTTCATTCAGAGGTGGGCGGAGTTACGAGGTTTGACTGACAGTTTGACGAGCCAATGGAGATACGAGGTTTAGTCACAAGCTCTTTGTAATGTTTTATTGGTTAAATATTTGCAAAACCCCAATAGTAAAGTTTTCAATCTGATGACATTTGGGTTACACCCTTGTCACAAACGGAAATGAAACGTCATGGACTCATTTGGCAAGATCACGGTTAGCAACCGCACAAAATATACCAAACTCATGTAAAGACTTGCATAAATACAGAACGAGTATTTAATTTAAGTTCAAAGAGGTTTGATCTGTTATCTTCCTACAAATATAAACAACTTACATTGCTGCAGAAGTCAGTATGTGCTCCTGCAGAACTTTTATGCCCTTTTACAAAGTCTTTGATTGTTTTTGTGCTCTACTAGAACAGGTTTTCATGCTTGAATGTTGATTATTCTCCTCATATTCTCCATTGTTGCGGCTCCTCTCTTCCCAGTCTGTCAGTAACGCTCTGTTTAGTTCCTGTCTCTATGAAGCCCCTCCTTCTGAAAAGCACACTGTGCTCTGATTGGTCGGCTGGTTCCATGTGTTGTGATTGGCCGAGCGCTTCGAGTGTGTTTGGGAAATGTCCCGCCCCTTTCCATAACCACCAGTTTAACACACTACTAACTCACTCAACCAGGCCCCGCCCCTTTATTCTGCGCATGAATTATTATAATGAGGAATATTGTGACGTGTTCGTTCCCGGAAGAAACTCAAGTCTACAATGGAGGCGTCTCAGGAAGTTCAGAAACAGTGACACTGATATAGAGAAGAACTGGAACTTTGCAGAGCTTTTTCATGCTCAAACAGCAACATTACACACTAAAGAAAGATGAACATGGAAAAAAGCATAACAGGTCGTCTTTAATGCTTATTCACTGATCCTTCTGAGAGAAACACTGAGGCTGCTTTTAAATTTGGCCAAAATGAAGCATCTTAAAAGCATAATTGTGTTGTCTTTATTGGAACAGCCTTTGCAGTAAAAGAGTGTGTAATATAAATGGTGTTGTTAATACCTCTGCTCGTCTGTCTCCGGCTCCACCAGGATATTCTCCTGCCTCTCTTTCACTCTCAGGAACACGAACGAGTCGAGACACGGCTCAGGAACTTCACACACAGACATACAGAAGCACCAATGAATCAATCACTGCCACTGACAAACATCTGGGTATTACTCCAATACGTCACACAGATTACCATTACAGCTTCCGCTATTACCCAACTCCAACAGTGGAGATTACAGCTATACATTTAGGTCTCGCTTGAATAATGTACACTGCTGTTTAAAGGAACATGCCGACTTCAGCTTATTCACCGTATCCCCCAGAGTTAGATAAGTCCACACATACCCTTCTCATCTCCGTGCGTGCCGTAACTCTGTCACCGCTAGCCTAGCTTAGCACAAAGACTGGAGGTAAATGGCTCCAGCTAGCATACTGCTCCCAATAAGTGGCAAAATAACACCAACATTTTCCTATTTACATGTTGTGATTTGTATAGTCACAGCGTATGTGAGACAGCCATCTTCTAACCGTATACTGGGAACTATATTCTCAGAAGGCGAAGCACTGCTACTTCTGCGGAGTGATTTACTCCAACTCTGAGCGAACTCTCTGCTCCTCACCACGGGCTTCTCAGGTCCTGCGAGTCACTTATTGGGAGCAGTATGCTAGCTGGAGCTGTTTACCTCCAGTCTTTGTGCTAAGCTAGGCTAGCGGTGACAGAGTTACGGCACACACAGAGATGAGAGGGGTATGTGTGGACTTATCTAACTCTGGGGGATACGGTGAATAAGCTAAAGTCCCAAAAAGTCAGCGTGTTCCTTTAAAAGTTTGCAGTCGGTACATTTTTTACATATATTTTAAAAAGACATCTTTTCTGCTCACCAAGGCTGCATTTATTTGATCAAAATACAATAAAAACACTAATAATGTGAAATACTATGATTTAAAAATCACATATACGCTGATTTGCTGCTCAAGAAATATTCCTGATTATTATCAGTGTTGAAAACAGTTGAGCTGCTTCATATTTTGTGATTTTTTTCCAGTACTATTTGATGAATAGAAAGCTCAAAAGAACAGCATTTATTTGAAATTAAAAAAAAAAAATTTAACAACTTAAACTTATGCACTTTCACTTTTAATCAATTTCATTTGATTTGTCCTTGCTGAAGATAAGTATTAATTACTTTAAAAAAAAAATCTTACTGACCCCAAACTTCTGAACAGTATTGCTTATGCTTTTCGGGTCAATTTTTTAATATACATTTTTTTTTAAATTGTTAAATTTAATTTGTTAAATTGACTCAATTTAGATCGTCATCATCATCCAGGAGTTATAAAATGTACATTTATACATAAAATCTATACATTTTATATAACTGACTTGGTCGAGGAAACCTGATTTTTCACAGTAAAACATAATTCAAATAATTTACTCCAAATTAGGGCTGCTCGATTATGACAAAAATCATAATTGTCGATTATTCCCTTGAAATTGTAATTGCAATTATTAACAACGATTATCATAATTTACATTGAATGGTGTTTTGAATAGCTTTATGCCATTGTTTGAAGCGACTACATGCCATTTTGTTATATCAAAATACAAGCTGAAAACACTCTTCCTGAAAATCTCCCCGCTTTTCTATCGCATTAAGCTTCAAATGTCAAATATATTTATTTATTTAATGAAACCAAAGGAAAAGATAAGCTGTAGAAAGAAAAAAACACATCTTAAGCACACAGAATATTGTAAGTGAACTTGTTTTTTGTAATTACGCCTTTAAACGATTACATAATTGTGGCATCCGTAATTGTAATCACGATTACAAATTCAATTAATTGTGCAGCCCTACTCCAAATGAATGGCAATTACAATATCAAGAGAAATTATTGAAAAAAATTATGATTTCTACCATAATTGTCCAGTATTTTCTGGCTAGTAAAACTCAAAATACAGTATTAAATTTACATTTTAAAACATTAACTCTTTCCCCAACAGTGTTTAAAATAAAATAAAAAGTTTCCCAGAAAACGCATGAAGTGTCCGGGTATAAACGGCCCCTTTGATGAACCCATTTAAAACCCATTTACCGGCCTTCAGCATGTCAATGCTCTGCAGGTTTGGAGGCATGTGTTTCAGAGCCACGGCTTGCAGATAAACCTCGGTGTTGGCCAGATACCTAAACAAACAACACACCACTTCTGTGAATTATAGGACAAACAGACAGTGACCAAAATCACACACAACATCCTGCCCAAAAACAGCCATTATAATCTCAGTTAAACTCCATCGACAACTTCTGTTTGTGCTAAAGCACAGGGTGATGTGGAAGATAGATTCAGAACGAACTCACTCTTTAGCGAAGGCAAACTCCTCAGGAGAGAGAAACGAAGGATCTCCATCCGCACGGGACTTCTCCTTCTCCAAAACATGAGGGAAAAACTTCTCTATCTGCAGACGAGACAACAATCATAGCAGAATCCAGTCATAAAAACAATACATTTACTGCATATTGTGGAATGTCACAGATTTTGGCAAATTTTGGATGAGTGGATCAAGTTTGAGAGTTTCACCATTTCTTTGAGAAACACTATCATCATATCATACACACATAGAAACTTAAACGAATTATCATAATTTTTCCATGTTTTAATTTTAACAGTAAACCTCTGTTGTGCAGCACTTTGTTTGACAAAACATAAAAGGATTTGTTTTCATTTGATTACATTTTAAAAGATTAATTAAACTGTTAATGTTTTATGCCTTCATTTGATTACCAACGTTTATGTCTAGGAAATTTTAAAACAGAATTTCTGAAAAATAAAACATTTCAAAGTTCCCTGTTATTGTAAAAAGTCAATAAATGTAAGTTTTATTAAAATAGATTACAATTTTTTTTTTTTTTTTATCTTATTCAACCATTAAAATGGAGTGCTGGAAAAAAAAACAGAACCCAGAAAAATTTAAATGGGAAAAAAATCAAACAGAAGGAAAAAAACATAAAACCGACTTAAAAAGGCCCTATAAACTGTGCAAATTCATGTCCACATGAAGCGGTTTGTTTAATGTACACAGGATGCTAAAGATCCTTTCTGGAGTAGAAATACATCCATTGCCAAGTCCCTTCAAGGCAAGTCATTTAACTCGTCGACGGCCATCTTTGAAACGCCAATGCAAGTGCAGCTCTCATCTCTTTGAATGGGGAAACATCATTGAATTCTCAAAAGCTGTTCAGCAAGCTTACAATTAAATTTCATACTTAAATTCACCAATGAAATTTGACAACTGTCTCATAAATTTTGTTTCTAAATGCTCATTCATAAGCGCACATCTCAACCATAGACTGTAGAAAAAGATGGACAGCACGTCTAAGCTCCTGTAGACTCATTCGCAAGCACAGCTGTCAATCATGACGTTACACACCGTTTTATAACATCAAATAACTAACACACCTAATATAAATAAATATGATATAGGCCTATTTATACATATTTATATATTATAAATATAATATATTATATAATATAAAACCAAACTTACAGGGGAAAACAAACACTTAAAGGTATTTTTCATACCTAAAATGCTTTGGAAAAAAAATATTTTAAGTGTAATTGAATTTTTTTAGTTTGGCTCACGTCCCATTTAAATACATGGAGAGGCGGGGTTTATGACCTATACTGCAACCATCCACCAGGGGGCGATCAAAATACTTTGGCTACACCTGTAAGGACTTGTGCAGCACTTTCCCTGCATCCCAATGTCCATTCTATCCATCCTAAATAGTATGTGAGATTAGAATAAGTGTGTCCCAAATAGGGCTGGACCCGAATATTCGAATATTCGTTCAGTGGGTTGGTATTCGATTTTAAAATTTGACATTCGAATATTCTGTTTTTTTTGTTGTTGTTTTTTGTTTTGCACACCTGGGATCCCCCGCGAAACGGTTCTCATTCGCACTTGAATAAGGCCGGCGACTCACTGGCTGCGTGGCGTGTCCAATTTTATTTCGGCTCCCCATGTTAACAGGTTGGAGGTTGCACACTGCCTGCGTGAGACATGCGTCTCAGGCGCGGCTCGAGCCATGCAGAAAACGCGTGCATGCTAGAAATAGAACCGACGCCAGTGTTCCAGCAATGGGAGTGTTCTCTGGCTAGAGCAGAACAGCGGAGTTTGTGAAGTGCATGCCTGAGCTTGTGTTTTGGGTTAAGCTGCATTGCTTTGACATTGTGGAAAATAGAATAATAGAAATAAAATGTATTAGCCTTTTTACCCGTTATTATCAATCTAAATTAATCTCGTTTTTAATTTAACTTAATTTCAGTTTTATTTATTTAAATCTACCCTTTACTGTGTCAGTAATTTGTTAGTCAGAAAAATATTAGACTACCTTAAAAGTATTGCTTAATTTAACAGAACTGTGTGTGTGCGTTTTATATCACTATAGTGCAGTGTCAGTTCTCGGAGCATATAAGCCCTGCCCGCGTGAGGCGCGCTGCTTCCCGCTCGCCCTGTGCTGTAGTTTACTAAAAGTTTATTAATTCTGAATGTGTCGCGTCTCGCGTGTCCATCTATATTGCACCAAATGCAACACTGCACTCCCTTGTGAAGTCGATTGGATGAACGGTTCTCGAAATAATCAAACGGACGGACAGACACATAGAGATTCCTGCCTTTATTAGAGAGAAGAATATGTTCAGCTCCCTCTCTCCGAAGCTTCGAATATTCGATGTTCATTACTACCGAAGCTTCGAAGCTCAAAAAATGGTATTTGGACCAGCCCTAGTCCCAAATAGGGTTGGGTATCGTTTGAATTTTAGCGATTCCTAATTTCGATTCCAATGAGAAAAAAAAAAAAAAAAAAAACAGATATCATTCACATTTAGCCTTTTTGCAAAACATTTAACTGTAGCTGAATACCGTGAACAAAAACCAACAGGCTAAAGAACACCATAAAAAATATGGTAAAAATACCATAGAAAAACAACTAGCCTAGCTAATATAAATTTCAAGCATTATTAAAGACAAGTAAGCACTCAGTAATTAAAAAAGAACAAATTAAAAATTAGCAATCGCAACAAATAGATACAACTGAATAAATATATGATTAAAATAATTTTTGAATGTTAAAAGCGCTTGAATGTTTTAAAATCACGTTAAAATCACTTTTTCTGAGAGCGTGCTTTGGATGTGTGCGCAGTCCAGAAAACAGCGCACGAGTCGTCTCGTGCTTGAATAGTTGAAAATCATATTGAAATGCTCACAAAGGAATCGATAAGAGGAATCGAAATTTTTATTTTATAACAAGTATCCGATTCCTGACCTGAAGTATTTTCGTGTTATATTTCATCTGCAACAACAATGTGGGCTTTTCTAAAGATCCATTTGGCCATTAAAAGAGTACATACATTAAAGGAGAACTTTAAAAAAGGTCAACATACCTGTATTTATTTCCTGTTTTCGGTCGAAGTCCATAGTAGTCGATTGTTGAGTTCTCCACTGTTGCTTAGCTACCTATGATCACGCGCGTGAACTCGACAATCGACTACTATGGACTTCGACCGAAAACAGGATGTAAATACAGGTATGTGCGCTGGCTGAATTAACATCACTTTTATTCATATCTTGCACATCTACTGCAGTCAGATTCACCGTGTTGACTCTGAAGGAATCACTCACATGACCTGTGCACTTGTAATGACACATCAAGGATGTTAAGAGGCTAAAAGCAGGTTTAAAACTTGCCCCATTGAAGTCAACAGGGTGCAAATTTTAAAAAGAGGATAACACGGTGTAGGCAACACCGATTTTTGTCGTTGTTCTCTGTATTGACAGCACTCCAAATGTACAAAAAAATGAGCTCAATGTTAAAATTGACCGGAGTTCTCCTTTAAGGGCGTAGTATAGGCGGATTGGGATGCAGGCATCGTTCTCAACACTGACTGTTTCTAAAGCAACGAGTGCTTCTAACCACAGCTACAGTGATGCAATTATTTTATCTATCAGCGATTGGTTCTCTTTTACATAGAAGGCGGGACTTATTTCACGATATTGCGAGTTGCACTTTCTCTCATTCATAGTGATATGAGTGCACCGTCTGTTTCTATCTAAAGTCTTTGTTTCTGGGCTGGTAACTGAAAGGTTCTTCTAGGCTCAAACCCTTCAGCTCTTTAACTATCACTTCTGTGTGCTTGAGCAAGACACGTGTTCTCACTCAGGTTACTCCTGAGATATATGTATAATATGTTTGCTGTAAGTCATTTAGAATAATTGCAACAGCTAAACGACTGACTCTGAAGTCATTTCCATTACCTTCTGGAGCCTTGAGCGCAGAAAGCTGCTCAGAACGAAGCGGATGCGATCGATCTCCATGCGATGGACACTGGCTTTCACATCACCTTTCCTCACCCTCTGGAGATTTTCCTCCTGCATACACAAAATATAAAGGTTACATTTCATGCTATACTTCATCTAAAACTATTTTAAAGGTGCAGTAAATGATTTCTGAGAAGCACTGTTGATATGTGAAATCGACTCAAACAAACACGCCCCTTCTTTCATTACTCCGCCCCCAAAACGCACAAACAAACAATGCAAGAGTGAAAGAGCTTCGAGTGCAAGAGCTTCAGTCTCTCCAGCACTGAAAAGCTTTTCTAATATTAACACGGGTCCTAAAGCTCTTGCCTGATCATAACTCTTCTTTTTTCAGTGTTATTCCTCTGAACTTCTCTCTTTTGTAATGTCTCTCAGCCATCTCTCTTTCTAGTCTTTCTTCAAATCTCCCTCTTGCTCACTCTCCTCCCCTATCATGAGTGAACACGCCCCCTACTGCTGATTGGCTCACTGTCCTCCCCCATCATGAGTGAACACACCCCCTACTGCTGATTGGCTCACTCTCCTCCCCCATCATGAGTGAACACACCCCCTACTGCTGATTGGCTCACTCTCCTCCCCTATCATGAGTGAACACACCCCCTACTGCTGATTGGCTCACTCTCCTCCCCTATCATGAGTGAACACGCCCCCTACTGCTGATTGGCTCACTCTCCTCCCCCATCATGAGTGAACGCACCCCCTACTGCTGATTGGCTTACTCTCCTCCCCTATCATGAGTGAACACACCCCCTTACTGCTGATTGGCTCACTCTCCTCCCCTATCATGAGTGAACACGCCCCCTACAGCTGATTGGCTCACTCTCCTCCCCCATCATGAGTAAACACGCCCCCTACTGCTGATTGGCTCACTCTCCTCACCTATCATGAGTGAACAAGCCCCCTGCTGCTGATTGGCTCACTCTCCTCCCCCATCATGAGTGAACACGCCCCCTACTGCTGATTGGCTCACTCTCCTCCCCTATCATGAGTGAACACACCCCCTACTGCTGATTGGCTCATTCTCCTCCCCTATCATGAGTGAACACGCCCCCTACTGCTGATTGGCTCACTCTCCTCACCTATCATGAGTGAACACGCCCCCTACTGCTGATTGGCTCACTCTCCTCCCCTAGCATGAGTGAACACGCCCCCTACTGCTGATTGGCTCACTCTCCTTCCCTATCATGAGTGAACACGCCCCCTACTGCTGATTGGCTCACTCTCCTCCCCTATCATGAGTGAACACGCCCCCTACAGCTGATTGGCTCACTCTTCTCCCCCATCATGAGTGAACACGCCCCCTACAGCTGATTGGCTCACTCTCCTCCCCCATCATGAGTAAACACGCCCCCTACTGCTGATTGGCTCACTCTCTTCACCTATCATGAGTGAACACACCCCCTACAGCTGATTGGCTCACTCTCCTCCCCAATCATGAGAGGACACGCCCCCTACTGCTGACTGGCTCATTCTCCTTCCTTATCATGAATGAAAACGCCCCCTACAGCTGATTGGCTCACTCTCCTCCCCCATCATGAGTGAACATGCCCCCTACAGCTGATTGGCTCACTCTCCTCCCCCATCATGAGTAAACACGCCCCCTACTGCTGATTGGCTCACTATCTTCACCTATCATGAGTGAAAACGCCCCCTACAGCTGATTGGCTCACTCTCCTCCCCCATCATGAGTGAACATGCCCCCTACAGCTGATTGGCTCACTCTCCTCCCCCATCATGAGTAAACACGCCCCCTACTGCTGATTGGCTCACTATCTTCACCTATCATGAGTGAACACGCCCCCTACAGCTGATTGGCTCACTCTCCTCCCCCATCATGAGTGAACATGCCCCCTACTGCTGATTGGCTCACTCTCCTCCCCTATCATGAGTGAACACGCCCCCTACTGCTGATTGGCTCACTCTCCTCACCTATCATGAGTGAACAAGCCCCCTACTGCTGATTGGCTCACTCTCCTCCCCCATCATGAGAGGACACGCCCCCTACTGCTGATTGGCTCACTCTCCTCACCTATCATGAGTGAACAAGCCCCCTACTGCTGATTGGCTCACTCTCCTCCCCCATCATGAGTGAACACGCCCCCTACTGCTGATTGGCTCACTCTCCTCCCCTATCATGAGTGAACACACCCCCTACTGCTGATTGGCTCACTCTCCTCCCCTATCATGAGTGAACACACCCCCTACTGCTGATAGGGCTGTGACGGTGGCAGTTTTTTACCACCGCGGTAGTAATGGACCCAAATACCGGCGGTGTTGCGGTGTTTGGGGGGGGGGGGGGGGGGTTTGTTTTGAAAAAAAAAAAAGAAAGAAACAACACACTAAAGCCTGTAAAGCATTGAAATAAATATCAGTAAATACTGGTAACTTACATAATATAATAAAGTTGAATCTATTTTTTTATTTTTTTATTTCGTTTAATATTTCCACACAAAGGCGCGTGATAAAGCCTACCGCTCTGCGCTTTGAGAGGGATGTGGGACACGAGCAGGAAAGATACCATCGATCTCTTTTCTGATATCTTCATGTTTTCTACTTGTAAAAGGTATGAAGAGCGAATTTATCTTCTACAAGGGCAAGGCATTTAGGCTGTTTGCGCGCTGCCAGAGAAAGCAAAACTAAAATCCCCTGCGCGTGTGAAACGCGCTTTACAAAATGATGCCCCTTACCAATTACCATATGTCTAATAACAAGCACAAACTGTGTTAAAACGAATTTGACGTACAAGTAAAAATGTAGGCTATCTGACCTACAGCGTTTTTCTAGGCTACTTTACCACAGAAAAGAATACGAAAATAATCGACCTAAAAGCGAAGGAAGAAACGTTTAACGCGTCTTTGGGTGAGACGCGAGTGAAAAAGAAAAAAGAGATTCCATGCAGGGATGAGTCGCGATTTTTGAATATTCAATTAGTTGATTTAATTATAGAATATCTAATGTTCTAATGTCTGTTGTGCGATCATTCTCTAAAATAAAATCTCCATGTTCTGGTGCTGATGCGGCGGTGACGCGTTCATGTAACGGGTGACGCTGCCAATAACGCACATAACAGCTGTCACAAAGAACCGGCAAAAGTAATGATTATGAACGTGTCAAATATAGCAAGGAGACATTTGAATTGTTTATTAATAAAGTATTTTGTGTGTGTGTGTGTGTGTGTGTGTGTGTCAGTGTCGGGCTGCAAAGATGAAGTTGACGATGCTCACTCTTCGCAGTGAACGCGCCTGAGAAATGCACACTTCAATACGGAATAGAATATGCTAGTCGGTTTATTTTCCGTTTTGAATTGTTTTGTTTAAAAGTAGACAATTCAAGCTTTCTATAAGGAATAACTAATGGAATATTTTTAAATTCGCTGATAATCGGGTGACCAGATTGCAAACCAGAATTCAAAGCCGACAAAGCTTAAGTTTATGGGCTCACGTACAACTCTCTCATTCGTCATGAATTAAAACTTTTCCATGGCTGCGATATAACATTTAATTGCTAACCTATTATTTCTTTTGTAAACAAAGCTTTGTGTGTCATAATATTAATGTAAAACAGCATTCATATACAAAATTTTTTTTTAGGCGAACAACCGCCGGTACTACTCAGCCACCGCGGTGGCGCTTTACAACCGCGGTGGTGCGTTGTCAAGTTTACCGGCACAGCCCTAACTGCTGATTGGCTCACTCTCCTCCCCTATCATGAGTGAACACACCCCCTACTGCTGATTGGCTCACTCTCCTCACCTATCATGAGTGAACACACCCCCTACTGCTGATTGGCTCACTCTCCTCCCCTATCATGAGTGAACACGCCCCCTACTGCTGATTGGCTCACTCTCCTCCCCTATCATGAGTGAACACGCCCCCTACTGCTGATTGGCTCACTCTCCTCACCTATCATGAGTGAACACACCCCCTACTGCTGATTGGCTCACTCTCCTCCCCTATCATGAGTGAACACACCCCCTACTGCTGATTGGCTCACTCTCCTCCCCTATCATGAGTGAACACACCCCCTACTGCTGATTGGCTCACTCTCCTCACCTATCATGAGTGAACACACCCCCTACTGCTGATTGGCTCACTCTCCTCCCCTATCATGAGTGAACACACCCCCTACTGCTGATTGGCTCACTCTCCTCCCCTATCATGAGTGAACACACCCCCTACTGCTGATTGTCTCACTCTCCTCCCCCATCATGAGTGAACACACCCCCTACAGCTGATTGGCTCACTCTCCTCCCCTATCATGAGTGAACACGCCCCCTACAGCTGATTGGCTCACTCTCCTCCCCCATCATGAGTGAACACACCCCCTACAGCTGATTGGCTCACTCTCCTCCCCTATCATGAGTGAACACGCCCCCTACAGCTGATTGGCTCACTCTCACACATATTCCTTCCCCTTTAATCTAAAAGCTTAATGTTAAAAATGTAATGTAAAAAAAAATCAAATAGAAAATAAGTCTAAATGTTATTTGTCAACTACCTAAATATAACATAGAATGTTTCACCAAACACTGAACACAGATCAATACCATGTGTGAGAGCTGCTCCATCACACACTCCACCAACTCGGACTTGTTTTCCAACAGTTCTGGAGAAAACTTCTCATTAAGCCAAGCCTAAAACACAGATGATGATTGACACACATTAGAAAACAGTATTCCAGATCGCATGCATAAAAAAAATAACATGCATTTTGTATGATTTAGTTCAAATTATTCACATTTTCACAGATTCTGCAAGGGGTGTGTAAAATATTTAGCAGCACTGTATGAAACAGCTTCACAAAAAAGCCTTTTCATCCACACAGTATCATTATTTCTGTTACAAATATTCATATTATCAGAGAAGAACTGGGAAAATAGCTTAAAGTTCAGATATAAACACTGATGTCCACGGAAGCGATCAAAATGGTTCAAATTAAATTTTTATTAATTACATTGTTACACCAGTAGATGGCGACATGTGACTGTTAAAAATGTATTTGTCATTGAATCATTCATTCAATCCATTTTTTTAAAAATAATTAATTGTAAATAATTACATATTTTTTTAAATAGACTGCAGCTATTAACATTTTGCCAGAACCTTTAGTTATTTATAACAAGGCTATTCAGAAAAGTTAGTTTATCCAGAAATATACTCTGCAATAATAAATTAAAATAGCCATCATTAATTTTTCAAATTTCTTATTGCCATAATGTGCAGCATTTTTTAAACAATATGATTTATTTTTAAATTTAAGCACACCGAAATTAATCCATGTTTCTCATGATATTAAAAAACTTCTGGTGTTTTTAATTCCTAAATTATTTAAAGGGACAGTAAGTGGGATTTTCTCCCATCTAGTGGTGAAATTGTATTTTGCAATCAAATGAATAGTGCTCTCTAGCGCCTCGCATTTTCAAATGTGTGTTGCATCTACGGTAGCCATTATGTACCAAAAAGCTATGACAGGATGTCCTCTAATAGCACTTCATCGAGTTTTCCTTCGGGTGAACTGGTTTGTTATTTCAAACAAACTACAACTTGACACAACGAACAAACGAATGTTACAGTTTTGAACAAACAAAACTTACAACCTTGTTTATAGGGCCTTCTCTACTTTACTCAATAGTAGAGATACTACTTTGATACTATACCTTGAAATGTGCTGGGGGGGTTTTTATTTAATTTTTGATGTGCACAAATAAATGACAGGTACCATAAGATTTTCTTCTTGCTGTTCCTTTTTTTTTCTTCGTTCATGCATGTTACGAATGCATGAATGAATGAATGAATGAATGAAACATTTATGTATGACTTGAGCAATAAATAAATAAATAAATAAATAAATAAATTTATCAATTTTCAATACCACAGGGAAAAACTTATAGGCCTACTGTCATATAGATATTTTTATCTATTATTTTCTTATTTTTTTTGTCCATCCATTTAAAATCTAGGAAATCATTACTTTCTTCTGAAGAGATCACTTTACATATTCAATTAAGGCTTTTTATTCATATATAAACATTGCTCAATTACCATTGCAAATCTCACCTAAATGTTTGCTCACTCAGTGTATGGGATAATTATTGGGATAATAATTGGGATAATGTGATAATTATTGGGATAATTTTATTATAATTGCACAAGATAGCTTGTTTTTACTATATTTTATGTAGCCTAATAATTTCACAGTAAATCTCCAAATTAATGTAGAAACATCATAAAGACAGTATATTTCAAATAATTATTTAATGGCATATTTTTATGAATGAAGTGTTATTTGATTCTGATGTCACTGCTGCACTGTCACATGTGGATCCCACACGTGTCCCATTTTCTCACAACTCTTAACGTTCATTTAAGACTTTATTTAACTAATTTAAGACTGCTCTCATGAGGACACTCAAAGCGAAAGCGCGAAAGAGAAGTCGAGTCTGGCGCGCGTCGTGTCAGCATCACAGACAGCGCATTCTCTTTTGTATTTTCTCGCTTGCATGGTTAGAAGCATTTGCATGAAGAAGAACGTGATTATATAATGTAACGCTAGCCAAAGGATGACAGAAAAAAATGCTGCTTTAATTGCGTTAAATATTTTTAACGTGTTAAACTGAAAAACATTAATCGCACGCGTTGCGCTGACAGCAGCACGGACATAACCGATGAGTTTATGTGAATACGCGGCAAGACGGACGTTGTGACAATGTTTTCGTGTGTATTTGACTGTAAGCGCATCAATGAAAAATAGGCAGCTTTATGTGGACGCACTGGGAATAAGGCACGGGAATAAAATCACACGCAAACGCAACCTCCGCAATTCAACGCCGAAAACTTATGATTTGCATTTTTATTATAAATTTGTGCGCATTATTTGTTGTTATTAGAGACTTCCGACGATCCGAGATTGATGGTAAAAATTGTTTTTTTACACAGCACCCCTGCTCTCGCCAGAAGCACCCCAGGGTGCCGCGTCACCCCGCTGGGAAACGCTGGTCTATATAGGCTAATAAAAAAATAAAAATAAAAAGCCTGTAATTAAGACCTTAACATTTACTTACCTGTCGAGAAGAAAGCAGGCAACTTCAGCGTCTCTTTTGAAAGCTTTCTCCTGCATTAGCTATCCCGACATTATAATAACCCTTGTTTTTGTAATCTCCGATCACGTTTCCTTTTACGGTCTTATTGTGGACTTTTTCGACGAAGAGGACTCGTTATCCTGTGACTTAACCGTGCAGTGCAGCCTTTTAAACTTGCCGGGGCAGTGACAAAAGCGCCTCTCACTGCTCTGCTCCGTTTCTGCTGGTTTCAGTCACGTGACGCGGGCTCTGAACGAAAACGCGTTGTGGAAACGCGTTGGCCTAGTACTTTTTGTCCCTCTCTGCTATTATAGTTTTTCAAGATGGCGGAACTACATGGAAGCCTCCGTGGACTTACCCGTCCTATGTATATAAAGATAATAAATTCTTCGTTTACGAGGATAAGTCAGATCATTGGCAGAGGTATTTGTACACCATTGAGGACATATTTATGAATAAAAATATTGATTTTAGATAATAAAATACCTAAAAAGTTACTTATTGTCCCTTTAAAATAATTTTTGTAGACAAAAAAAAACTAAAAAACTTCTACTTATAAATTATTGTTATAAATTTCTACTTATAAACTTCTACTTATAAATTATTGTTATAAACTTATAAATTAACATAAGAATTTCTTCAATTATATTGTACAGGTTTTTCCTCCACCAATTGGCCAGCATACATGTCAATATTGTTCAAAATAATCCCAGGATGCACCTCATAAAATTATTGGTCACTAAATAGCCTAACTAATTTCCTTTTGTGTCATTTCATAAATGTGTTTGATGTGCAGTAGACGTCTCAGTATTTTTTCTTATTATTACTTTCCACTACATATATTTTTATATTTTTATTATTTTATTACTAACTTATATCAATATCAAAACATTCTTAAATCAAGACACATTTACTTATGCTTAAAGGTGCGATTTCTGAAACGCTGTTGAAAATCGATCAGACAGAGCACCAAAACATACTTATGGCCAATCAGCATGAAGGGGCGTGTCCACAATTGAGGGGGAGGTGCCTGTTCTGCATAGCATGTTCGTGAACTTGGGGGCGGAGCTATCAAGATAGGGGTGTGATCCTTTTGAGTAGGGGCGTGTTTGCTTTTGTGATTTCAAATATCAACAGTGTTTCTCAGAAATCGCTTACTGCACCTTTAAATATGAAAAAAACCTGCAAGTGGGGTTAGAAAAATAAAAGTTGATTCAAAATGAAAACAAGACTTTTATCTTATTTTAAGCATTAATTTTTCAGTGGTATACATGACTTAATTGAATCGTTCTGCTTCTGAAGTTAATGTATCTTGATTTAAGAAAGTTTAAATATTTGTACTGGAAAACAAGACAAAAATAAAGAGTAAGAACATCATTGTTTTGCAGTGTGAGCTTGCATGAAAGCACATTTCACGGTGTGTGTAACTGTTCTGGCTTAAAGCTGTCTGACCTCCTCCAGTTTGGTGATGAGCTCTGCTGGGGTCAACACGTCCTCCTGGCTCTCCTCTCCTCCACTGAGATCACTGGCGTCTGACATGGTGACTGTAACACTGTAACAATCCAACAACACGCCTCAATCTAAAGTGCAGGACTTTCAGCCAGAGCACGTTTAGTTCTGTCGTCAGAGAATCGGCTCGGCTACTAAACTCTCCGGAAAATCAAACTTCAGTGCAAAAAACATCGATATGAAAACCCAAACTTTCAGCTGTTTACATCCTCACGCGCGATCACTCACAGCGGAAACCCTCTGATAGGAAATTTCGCGCCAAAAACCGACAAAATGACGCGGCGATGATGTCACCGCGTCCTCAAGCTGGTTGAAGTGGCGCAAGTCTGCGCATTGCGCACCAAAAATAAAGCTCAAGTGCCTGTCGTTTTGTGTCAAATATTTTCTTTCTAGCAATATATGTTTTATAGTTAACAATATATAATTATAGTTCTCAGTCGAAGAGATTGAGAAAATTAAGATTTCGTGAAATCAGACTACTATAAGAGACTGTTTTCCATTTCTTTGTGACGGTATAATGATGTTCATATCCTGACATTTTTCTCCAGTGCCACATGCTGTTATATTATACTGGTATTTTATTAGGAAAATAATAATCAAATAATCAATAATCATATTCCACTATTCTGACACTTTATTTGAGTACACTGCGCATAATTTGATAAAATATACTATGTGTATGATCACTGTGAATCAGGCCCCTATATGTATGTGTATTTTTTACATTTTATATATTGTTTAATAGGCTACTGTCTCTCCACATGACTGTAACTTTTTGAGTGCTTTTCGTCGGTTGCTTATGTTATTGTTTTCTAAATAATAATACAAATATATTTTTTAAATATGTTCTTCCAAATTTCGATCATTTCTAATCACATAAAATATGTTTTCCTTTTTCCCAGCACGCTAGTCGTCTAGACTCTAGAGCGCTAGATGTCAGCATTGCGCTTTGATTTGCGTGCCCTTTAAATCAAACGCGCAGCAGCTGTGGCGCATGCGCAGTGTTTCCGTCTGTGAGCGCGCAGCCACAGGTCAATGCCACAGTGTGAAGACAACTGTAACAGCTAAGCTGAAGACCAAAAACATCATAATTAATCTCAACTAATCCAATGCAAACACTAGGAATGTCAGGCTTTACATAAGCATTTCCTGATCTCATCACCTTCTCTAGATAAAAGCACTTTTCAGAAGCATATGAGTACTGTAACTGTGATCATGTCAACACAGCACAATGAAACTGTAGTCTGATCTAGGATCAGGAGACTGAACTCTATTGTGAAAACTATGATAATGCAACTTTTTTTTACTAATAACTTTAAAGTGTCAGTTAAAGGGCCTTTATAGACAGAGTTCTTTCTTCTTCTTTTTTTATCTAGCCTATAAACGTTTTTTTTTTTTTTTTTAACTAATGGTCTATTGTGCATTACTTTTCATGATTAAAGTGATTATTAATTAAGTTATTAATTAATTAGTGTAATTAGCAAATTTAGCTGTTGATGCTGATGAAAATTGGGTCTAATGCAATTCTCAATGGTAAAAATAAAAATACACTTTTAGAAACTTGAAAAGACTGTCAGCGGCAGGATATCTAATAAAGTATTGGGCTTTAAATATTTTTTTTTTTAAAAAAAGCTATGACGCATGCGCAGTGTTTCAGTCAGTGATCGCGCATAAGCAGCGGCGCATGCGCATTGCGCATTGTTTCTGTGAGAATGGCGGCCAGACTCCTCTTGAGATCAGCGACCCGTGCTGCTGTTTACAGCCGTCGGCCTGTCCCATCTCAAGCTGTCATCAGGGGACTGGCTTCTGGAGGTACTGGTCCATCAATGGCTTTGATTTGTGTGCGTGTTTGGACCGTTTGCGCTGGAAAATAGAGCTTAGATTGACAGTAAATCGGCCTCTTTGAGTAGTAGCGCGTCACTGTCCCTCAAATAAACATTCATTTTCTTTACACACACACACGAGCTACAACTTTTTTGGTTTCAAATGGTAGCAACAACAACTTATTTCCTTTAACAACTTATTATAACAACGTTACTTCCTCATTACAGAGTTGTCAGTGAATTCCTTAACGTCTAATCCTGTTAATCGCTTTCATCCTGTTTAAGTTAGTCTCAGTCGCCCTTGCAGGAAATAGATTAAGTTAGTTTGTTGCATAATAACAATAATGGCAGGGGAAAAATGTATGTATGTGTGTGTGTGTGTGTGTGTGTGTATATAATGTATGTATATATATATATATATATATATATATATATATATATATATATATATATATATATATATAAAATGTGTATATATGTATATGTGTGTTTATATTATGTATGTGTGTGTAAGTATGTATGTATATAGTTTTTGTGTGGCTGAAATGGGCTTCTAATAGTACCTTAAGTAGCCAAATGAATTGCAGAAAAATAAATAACTGTATGAGGAGCATCGATACACCTTGCAGTCGCTGTCTGCAATATTAATAGTATGTGATCTTGTGTTGTTCAGGCATTCCCACAGATGATGAGCAGGCCACCGGTCTGGAGAAGATCGTGTTGAAAGCTTCCAAGGAAGGAATGGCAAGTATCTTGTATTGTGTTTAGTGGTAAAATAAAGAGGCCTGTATGAGTTCAGAAGAATCAATGCTGCTCTTCTCCACCAGGATCCATATAACATTTTAAAACCGAAGGAGTACGCAGGCTCCAAACAAGACCCTCATATCGTCCCCTCCATAACCAACAAGAGGATTGTCGGCTGTGTTTGTAAGTGATATTATAATGTTGATTTAATTTTTCTAGTCAAGTTCATCTCTCACTAATCAGTATTGAAGCGTTAAACATTTAGGATGCTTGTTTAAAACAGTCTTCAAGTATCATTAATGAACAATGCCAGTGCTGACTTTAAGACTCCTCCAAATAAAGATCATTGCTAATTAGGTTCGTCATTCATTATGTTCCCATCCAAAGTTGCGAATTTAACTTTTGCGCAAAATTGGAATATTGCATAAAACATTTGTGAATAAAAGGGCTTTTCCGTCCCATGTGTACAAGAGAACAAAAATCGTCACTTCCTGGAAAATTGGCACAAAATATTAGTAATAAAAATGGAAGTTGCTGCAATGCTTCTGGAGGGGAATTAAACCAAATCATTCTGATGACAGACTTTGACTCTGGCGTTTCAGATCCACCAAACCAACATTTGAGATGCTGTGATGCCATTGGTCCGCTGGTTAGTCCAGTTATCCAATCACAGCCTCTGCTGAGGCAAAGTCATCTGAGTTCTTTGATGCACATTGAGGGCTTTAGTCAGTAAATGTGTTTCCATTGTAGTTTATGCACGTCGTCTTATCGAATAAAAAACATATCCGCCTTAATTGAGTGCATAGAGGTTTTTTAATGCACTCCTTTTTTTTTATGTGCATCTTTTTTACAAAATGCAATATCCCAAAATGTGCATAAAAATAGGTGAATGGAAAGTGTATAGCTATGTGTATATTATTAGCATGAGCCATCATGATGATCTTTGGACAAGCCTTAATAGGCCTATCTGATTTATTAATTTTTTCCTTTGCATTTGAAGGTGAAGAAGACAACACTGCAGTGGTTTGGTTTTGGTTGCATGAGGGTGAAGCCCAGCGCTGCCCCTCCTGTGGAGCTCACTACAAACTCGTCCCACACGAGCTACCCCACTGAAACATGCACTACACACTCCCATAATGACTCAAACACTCTATATGTGTGACTTGCGCACAATCTCCTTCGCTCTTCTGAAGAATAGAATTGCACTTTTTTTATAGGGACCTAGTTCTTTTTCATTGGTTGCTTCACTTTTTGCAGATTTAACATTTAACATCAAGAAAACTGGCTTTCTGCAAATCTGAAACTTACAATTCTGCATTGTTTTCCTGTTTGTGAATGTATGTTTCATTGTATTATGAGAAAGTTTACGTACCCTATTGTTCGCTGTGGCTCAGCTACTTCCAAATTTTCCTCAAAAATACAATGCATTCCCTGTTCTGTTACATGAATGAGCCGTTACTTAAAATCGGCGGCTAAAACGCAAGTTTGCACATTTCTGCAAGGGTGATAATGTCTACAGATGTCTTTGCTTTTCAATATGTAGACAAAGAAATGACATTCCCTACTGTGCGGGACTCGAACTACATTCCAACTACTTTTAAAGTCTTAAATTAATTAATTTTCTCCGTGTTTATACATCTAAAATAAAATAAATGTGGTGTTTCAACATGTGTAATGTGTCTTCTCTTTGCATCTCATTGCTAGAATCTTTTCATTGATATCACAGGAAAGACCTGACATGATCTTGACAAATTTATTTTATACAAAAATATTTTTTACATTCAGTATACAATTGTACATTGCAGACATTTTTCACATTATTGGTGCATTTGTCAAACACATGGATCTTGTGCTTAAGGACCTTGAGACTGTGATATAAAGATAAAACAAAAGGACGGATTTTCCCTTATATGAAAATTCTAATTTGAGACAGAGTAGCCTTGGTAATGATTCGTAAAAATATACAAATATTGATTATTTACTCTGGACCCTGAATCGTACACAAGTAATTTGTATTCATTAGATGAATGGCTTGAAAGATTGTGTACACTTATTCCACTTCAGCTAAGAAGCTTTTCTCTTTAGTAGATACAGCTATGTGGATAAACTTGTCAACATATGTAACATTTACATTTTAACAGCATTTGGTCATCCAAAGCGATTTACAGTGCATTCACTGATAGATTTTATCAGTATTGTGTGTGCATTGGGAATCGACTCCATGAAGTGACGCTCCTCATCTCTTTCTTTTCAGTCTTTCAGTTGGCATTAGTCTTTAAAATCAACATGAAACAATTCACAACCCATTTTACTTCTTGTAAAATGATCCTGAAACTTGATTATGAAAATGGACTTGACCATTCCACATCAGAGTTTGTAGTTATTTGTGAAGGAAATGAAACAGCCCGCACACGTTGGTTTAATTTAAAGTCCCCCTGTAGTCAATCATTTATCCCTTAAAACTCATCTTTGATCACCAAATTGACATATTTGAAAGTTTTTTCTTTGAAAAAAAATCATGCCTTAAAATAGCTTTAATGTAACTCGACACCCTTGCCTCGTTTAATATGCGCGGTTCTATGAATATGCAAATGAGCCCCGCCTCCACTCACTCACTCAGCTCAGAGATCCACTGGTTGACGATCACACGTTGATCTGATTGGTTACAAGGTAGTTTGTGACGTCAGAAACACCAGCGATTTCAAAGCGTGTTTTTGAGACTGTCTTTGGTTCACTGCAGTTTTAAGGAGGAAATACTCAGCAATGCTGTCGACTTATGAATTTACACATGGTTTGTCTTAAAGCAGATTAAAAACACCACATAGACATATAAACAACAATTAAAAACTTGATTTTCACCACAGGGGGACTTTCTCTGAATATGTTATTACATTTTTAAGACATTGTTTTCTTCGAATCACATGGCTAAAATATGTATTAAGAAAAAGAAAAAAACAGGTTCAGTTTTGATTTCATGTTGACTCACAATAGAAGTCTAGAGCATAAGGACCAGTAGTTTCAGAACAGTTCAGTATGGCTGCAGGCCAGTCATGTTGTACCCAGCCGGTGAATGCCAGATTGGAAACGGGTAATGATAGGGGGGCAAAGAAGCCTCATAAGACCCAGGGAAGGGAGTGCCCACTGGTGGACAATGCATAGAGTGGGTCTGAGCATTAGGTATTGTTAGATGCGTTGGAAGAAGTACAGGTTGAATAGATGGAAGAGCCTTGAACTGTTCGGATAATTCTCCCCGGGATCTCTCATGCATGTAGGGCATTGCTAAACCGGCATGGGGGTGGAAGAGGTACTGCTGGGTAGGAAGAGGCTTCGGCAACATAGTTTTTCCTTTCTCTTTTCTGTCTGTCGTCATGCGATGCTGAGAGGGCACTTGGATCTTCTTCAAATAGGCTTCATCGGTGGTAGGCCTCTTTAGGAGGTGCTGGGGATAGGACATGTGTGGCTTAAAAGTGGGTTGTAGCCTACAGGGATCACGTGGTAAGACTTTCGAGAAGCTTGAGGTGTAAGGAACCCAACAGGCTTTGGTGTAGACAGGCGAGGGAAGCCTTTGGGATGCAAGTCTGGTGGCGGATTTACCATCCGAGGTCCACAAAAGACTCCTTTGAGTCTTTTCCTGATGGGTTTGGCCAGCTTGCACGTATTCCCGGTAATGGTAGTGGGGATAGTTGGCGAGTTCTTTGCTGTTGGGGTAACAACCGAGAGGCTTGCAAACTCCGGCGCTACTGGCCTTGGATGTGGGAAGAGTTGGCAAACGGGAAGGTGTTTTACTTTCGGTCTCTTTGACGGGAGACTTTTGGGTCGTCACGGCTATACAGTCCTCGGATGAGACCGAGTAAGGAGATGGGCTTCGGGACAAGGAGCCGGACGGAGAGGAGACGGGAAGCGGCGAGCCTTCGGAAGAGTGTCGGGTGCGTGTAGAGGAAGGGTTAGCGGGAGACTGGGAAGAGTGGGATAGCTGGATAACGGAGGGTCTCTCCAGTTCGGTACCATCTTCCACGGAGCCAGAAGCAGAGATAATGAGGCTAGCCTGAGCCATACGCTTCTTCTTCTCCAAGGGAGAGATTACCCCAGCCGGGATGGGAGTCTGAAGGAGTGGGATCTCTCTGGGACCGTGGACGGGAACCGTGGCCGGCTGATCAGAGTCGGAGGATGGCATCCATGAACTGGGATGGGAACACATGCCTCTCTCCTAAGAACGAAAGTGAGATGTGTCAGGACAAGGAGCAGATTGATACATCGTCACACATTTGGAGATGCACTAAAAGTCGCTTTTTTGGGTTTAAATAGGCAAATGCTTAAGAGTTTATGATTGGATAATTATTGCAGAGATTATTATGTTTCTAGCATGTTATATGAGTGGCAACAGCTAATTGACGGAGTTTGTAACTTTTCATTTCTTAAACAAGCATGTATGAAGACTCATCATGGCCATTAACCAGGATGACAATGTCAAGATTCATCCGGCTCAGATTGAGAAAGAATGGTTGTGAGGAGCTTGAAGAATCATCTTCACCTCTGAGTCCAGAGCTTAAACTCATTGAGAGTGTTTGGGATGTGCTGGAGGAGACTTTACAGAGTGCTGGACTCTTACTTTGACAATACAAGATCTTGACCAAAAACTGATGCACCTCTTGATGGAAATACATGTTGTGATGTTATCTCCATCAAGAGGTGCTTCAATTTTTGGTTGTTATCCTTGTTATTCTGTTATCCTATCTATCTATCTATCTATCTATCTATCTATCTATCTATCTATCTATCTATCTATCTATCTATCTATCTATCTATCTATCTATCTATCTATCTATCTATCTATCTATCTATCATCTATCTATCTATCATCTGACTATTTCTATCATCTATCTATCTATCTATCTATCTATCTATCTATCTATCTATCTATCTATTTATCTATCTATCTATCATCTGACTATTTCTATCATCTATCTATCTATCTATCTATCTATCTATCTATCTATCTATCTATCTATCTATCTATCATCTGACTATTTCTATCTATCTATCTATCTATCTATCTATCTATCTATCTATCTATCTATCTATCTATCTATCTATCTATCATCTGACTATTTCTATCATCTATCTATCTATCTATCTATCTATCTATCTATCTATCTATCTATCTATCATCTGACTATTTCTATCATCTATCTATCTATCTATCTATCTATCTATCTATCTATCTATCTATCTATCTATCTATCTATCTATCATCTGACTATTTCTATCATCTATCTATCTATCTATCTATCTATCTATCTATCTATCTATCTATCTATCTATCATCTGACTATTTCTATCATCTATCTATCTATCTATCTATCATCTGACTATTTCTATCATCTATCTATCTATCTATCTATCTATCTATCTATCTATCTATCTATCTATCTATCTATCTATCTATCATCTATCTATCTATCATCTGACTATTTCTATCATCTATCTATCTATCTATCTATCTATCTATCTATCTATCTATCTATCATCTATCTATCTATCATCTGACTATTTCTATCATCTATCTATCTATCTATCTATCTATCATCTGACTATTTCTATCTATCTATCTATCTATCTATCTATCTATCATCTATCTATCTATCTATCTATCTATCTATCTATCTATCTATCTATCTATCTATCATCTATCTATCATCTATCATCTGACTATTTCTATCTATCTATCTATCTATTTCTATCTATCTATCTATCTATCTATCTATCTATCTATCTATCTATCTATCTATCTATCTATCTATCTATCTATCTATCTATCTATCTATCTATCTATCTATCTATCTATCTATCTATCTATCTATCTATCATCTGACTATTTCTATCTATCTATCTATCTATCTATCTATCTATCTATCTATCTATCTATCTATCATCTATCTATCATCTATCATCTGACTATTTCTATCTATCTATCTATCTATCATCTATCATCTGACTATTTCTATCTATCTATCTATCTATCTATCTATCTATCTATCTATCTATCTATCATCTGACTATTTCTATCTATCTATCTATCTATCTATCTATCTATCTATCTATCTATCTATCTATCTATCTATCTATCTATCTATCTATCTATCATCTGACTATTTCTATCATCTATCTATCTATCTATCTATCTATCTATCTATCTATCTATCTATCTATCTATCTATCTATCTATCTATCTATCTATCTATCATCTGACTATTTCTATCTATCTATCTATCTATCTATCTATCTATCTATCTATCTATCTATCATCTGACTATTTCTATCTATCTATCTATCTATCTATCTATCTATCTATCTATCTATCTATCTATCTATCTATCTATCTATCTATAAACTACTTTAAACTTCAAACTCTCTGGTCCGGCTTTCTCAGGTCCACTTAAAGTTAGTCTCAACAAACTTTTTTATCTAAGTTTCCTAAAGCCTTGTTTTGTGATCCCTCCTTGTCTCAAGACTAGTAAAGTAGCACGAACATCCTTAGATTAATTTCCATCAACTGCTTCAGACAGTCCACCTCAATGAATCAATTCAACAATCTGTTTGTGTCATCACATTGTTCTCACTAGTTCTCATTTGACAAAGAGTTTCTTTGAAGTGCATTTCTTGCCGCTCACCTCGCACTCTTCTCTCTCCATCTTCCTCTTCTTCTTGCTCTCTGGCTTACTTCCCCTGTTCTCAGGGCTCCTCTTGTACTGTTTGCGAGGTTTTGAGGGTGGCAGTGGTTTGTCCTCCTCCCCTTTCAGTTGCCTCTCAAAGGGCAACACCAATCTGCACAAAGAAAGAGATGTACTGTTGGAGTAATGGCCTAGCAGTCAACGCACATGCTCTGAATCTTGAGTTAGAGTCTTGCTTGTAAGAGTTTTCATTGCAACTTCTCATTCTGCACTGTAGCCAAGACAAAGTCACCTTCATTTGTAAAGTGCTTTTAACAATATAGATTGTTTTACAGTGATACAGATTGTTTTGGCTTTAGAGCAGCTCTAGAATAAAGTCATTGTCCAGCTAAAGTTAGTTTTGATTGATTCACCTCTGATGCAAAGATCATTAGTTATGTCCTATACACCTAAAATGATTAGGTGTGTTTGCGATTGCGAGTGCGTTTACCTTTCGTAGTGTCTGCGTGTGCATGTGGCGGCACTAGTGCTGCCTGGACTCCCGCCCAGCTCGTCGTACACATTCTTCCATAGCCTCCGCGCTGTTACCTATGAGCAAACACAACATTATTATACACCCTCAGCAGAAAACAGACCTGAATTAACTGTCTAATCTTGAGTGATGTTCATTCAACTACAAGACAGATGCTAACGACAAGGCCACAACACACATCACATAATAAAAGTGATTTCGACGTTCTTTCTAGGGACGCACGATATATCGGCCACCATATCGGTATCGGACGATTTTTAATGTTATGGTTATATGCCCAATAAGAATATATCTTAAAGCTTATAAATAATGCATTATGTCCTTCAGCTGAGACACTTCAGATGTGCACTGTTCAACATGAAGGATTTGAATTGCTTGATTTATGATTGAAATCACTTCAATAAAGGAAATACTGTCATATATGCTACATAAAATTATAATGAGAACATCATAATTGTGTGTTTGGGACATTGCTTTTAACGGTAAGACTTTTGTTTTTTGTTTTTCTCAAAATGTATATCAAAATTTGGATTTCGATTTATCGGCCAATATATCGGCTATCGGCTTTCAAATATGAAGAATTATCGGTATCGGCCAAAAGTTTCATATCGGTGCATCCCTCGTTCTTTCTACTGGTGCGTTCACATTTACTTTGTACAAATTACAAACGAACATCTGACATTAAGACCGCGACCCAAACAACACCCAAATTATATCTACTACATCAGGTAGACAAATAATTATTTTCTCATGTGACACAAGCAATCAAACCAGCAACATAAAGCTTGATGCATTTCAGAAAAATAGACACGCAGCCCAACAATGTAATAATTAACAGAAAAAAAAGGATGAGAATGTGCATCCGTCATGTAAACAATGCAAAGCATTCGCCTGCATCGTGTGAACAATCTGCCCATACTGGCTATTTTCATCATAATTACTGTTCAAATCACACCATACAGACGCTTAGAGGTCTCCATAAATGAAAAGAACACATAGCCAAATATGAGCCTTTACGCCTTTAATTTCAGGGAAATTTCGTTTTATATTTCGTGCATTTTGTTTCACAGTTTGTGTACTGCATGCATTGCATTATCAGCCCGATCAGCTCTTGTCATAGTGGAACTTCATGATTACTCACTGCTTAGTTTCAGAGGTTGCCTCATATGTGTCTAAGTACATACCCCAAATTTATTTTCACAGGCTGATAAAGGTTTCAGCTTTACAATGCGAATACCACTCTTACTGCCTGACACATTGCTAAATCAGTTAATGACCGAGGTACTTTTTATAGGCAGGTGTCAGTCCTCTGAAGTGTCTGTTTAGAGGCAGCAAACACATTCATTTTAGATGTGTTACTGGAATAAAGTTTGTCTGATGCAATAATGGCATTTTTTTCTTTTTCTTTTTGTTTGCATGACTCTTTTTAGAGTGCAAGGTCAAACTTTCCACTCCCAGACCCCATTCACACAAAGAAAACAAGACCTCCTTTGACCAAGTCTAAAATTATACACAGACAGACATCGGTTTTACTGACCACACGCACACTTATTAAAATACAAACACTTTGGCACCTTAGAGTGAGTGGAAACTTAAGGCTGAGAACAAAGCTTTGTAGAAGCAGGTTTGGACATAAAGAGCAAGGTGGCGGATGGACCCCTATTCTCATTGTGGTCATAACGGTCACTTGCTGTATGTATGGTGTGACCTAAAGCCATCATAGTTTCCACTGTGCAAGAGCAAGAGGCGAATGCATGACCTGCTTCTCAACTTCCTCGTTTGGTGCGGATACCAGTTGGCACACTTGCACAATATATCGACGAGATAACGCTATCAGTGGCATGAATGAGAGATGGGGGAGATAGACCAGCAACGGGTTGTGAAAGGTTTGCTTGCTCGAGGACACCTACCGCATCATATCCTCCAAGAGTCTCCACAGCTTTGTAGATTTTCCACAGGTTGACTGGAAAAAAGAAACAATCTTAAAAATCAAAGGTGATATGTAGATGCACTTCCCACAAAGAGGAAAAATGCAAAAATGCACACGTCATTTTAGTGTTTTTCGACAAAAGTCCAGTAAAAGGAGGCGCTTTTTATTCATTTTATATTAGGTATGGAGCCCTGTTACCAAATTCTGGAGCACTGCTAAATACAGTTTGAAAATAAAATATATGTAGTATATTTCATATATAGAAATAAAAACAATGCTAGAAGGAAGTTTCACTCAGTTCTGGCTTGCTATTATGGAACCAAATTAATAAACAAATATTTTTACACTAAAATTGTTATCAGAGTCACATGTTTGAGCTCGACAAATGCAGTCGACAGAACCATTTTTGTAAAAATTCAGAGGTTACACTTTATTTTAAGGTGACGTCGCTACTCGGTAATATTACTGAGTAATATTAAATACATGTACTTACTATAGAGTTGTGGTTAGGGTTTGGTTAAGGAATAGTTGCTTGTAATTATGCATAATTTAGTGTTAGTACTTTAGTAAGTAACTATGTCACATTAAAATAAAGTGTTACCAGTTCTGAAAATAGAATGAGATTTCATGCAAGATGTGGGACTAATTATGACTAATGATTTCAATGGCTGGATACAGTTGAGAAGATCAAGACTAATTTAAGATTTTTTAATATTTAAGAGTTTTCACAACAAAAATCATGTAGTTTGTGTCTCTAATGCTTAAAAATGTCCTGGCACACCTTATTCGTGGAAAGTGACAGTTTTTTATATTAGTGGTTCTCAGCTGGTGCTAAATGTTAATAATAAAATGCAATTAGTTATATAGTTTTAAACATGGTTTATGATGACAACAAATGTGTTTTGTGAGATGAATTTATGAGTTAAGTAACTAAATTCTCAGGAATTTTGAATATCATTGGGCTAAAGCAGCTCTTTGTAATATATATATTATAGAGAAAAATACATTTACATTTATTCAATTACATTTGCATGATTTTGAGAGTCGAGAGTTGAGGTTTTGGTGTAGGGTTACCACATGATGTTCAATGCCAAAAGCAAAAGCAGCTGAAAAGCACTGATTTAAATAATATTATGAGATGCAACAGTTTTCAGACTCACTTTGTTTAAAGCCAAGGTGGGGAATTCTCTCTATCGGCGTGCCTCTTTCCTTCATAAAACAGTACAGATTGGTCACAAATGTCCTCTCTTCACTCTCCGATTGGTCGGTTCTGGAAGCCTCGTCACTGCTATTGGTGGATGCCAAGTTCTCCGTCTCCATGCTGGTCTAGTGGGAAAACGGTGTATGGTTAAGACACAAAATCAGGAAAATTGTCCAAAGAAATACAACAAATATCTGTGTGCTTTTGCTTGAAGAATATTTTAGGAATACAAGGCCTATTCTAGAACATTAGCTATGTTTTCATCCAGAGAACTCACAAACAAAATTGGAATATCGCATAAAACATTTGTGAATAAAGCACCGTTTCCATCAAGCGAGTGGAAAAGTACAAAATCGGCACTTCCTGATAAACTGGCACCAAATATCACTAAGAAAAATGTAAGTTGCTTCAGTAGGAGAAGCCGATGTGGTCCAAACAGGCAAAGTCACATTTAATTTATTATTCACACATAATTTGTTCAGTAAATGTGATCCCATCATAGTTTATGCACATGTTTTGTCATCAGATCAGAAATGTATCCGCCTCAATTGAGCGCATTTTTTTAATTTATGCGCATCTTGGCGTTTCCATCCAGCGTTTTTAATGCGATATCCCAAAATGCGCATAAAAATAGGTGGAAGAAAACGTAGGTACTGTGACAATATTTTTATGACAATTACTATACATTATTATATACTCTGTATTTTACTGTATTTGTATTTAATTATGCATTTTACTTATTACTTATATTCAAATGGTAAACAATGTAAATGATGGTAGTATTGCTTGTTTACTGATTTAAATAAAAAAACTATTAGTTTTCAAGTAATAAGAATTTAATAAGAATCACCATTAATAATAATAAAAATAAAAATGAAAAAAAAGGTAAAATTCCAGACACATCTGGGTAGTGAAAGATTTAGAGAAAATTAAATGGTCAACAATGCAAAAAATAGGCTTTTTTTTAAGGTGAAATGTGACATAGACGTGTTTTTGTGAGATTCAGTGACATTGGGAATTTTTCTATTTCACATAATTGTCAATTTCTGTCAATAAATATACAGTATGCATGTGCACTGTACACGATATACAGCAGGCAATATATGAATATATGTGGGAGAGTTTATGTCATTTACAGGAAGCAGCGTAATTGTGCTTCGAACAACCTTCAAATTTCACTTTCACACAAATAGCCTGATAAACCTTCTGACTGATTCATTTTCTCAAAGCCTCATGCAAAATTGCAGGTGATATAGGTGTTCATGCAACTCCAGTCATATTCAGAGTGCGAGACTGAAAACACAACAGCTTTGGCTTTCACCACCACTTTCAATAAGTAACCAGACATCCTGTTTGAAGGGAAACCGAACGATGATCAAGACTCGTGTGCTGCAAACATGAGAAACTCTGCAATTACTGCAAGAGAGAGAGAGGGCGGGATTAGAGATTCTGCTGGAAATCACAAGTATGAATGTATATACAGTCAAAACTAAATGTATTCAGACACCTTCAACATTTCT
The DNA here is from genome assembly GCF_949319135.1 of Squalius cephalus. NCBI lineage: Eukaryota > Metazoa > Chordata > Actinopteri > Cypriniformes > Leuciscidae > Squalius > Squalius cephalus. The sequence continues at coordinate 33,022,225 of NC_137137.1, forward strand.
CACATTATCACAGTTGATTCGCTGTAGTTTAGAAAATGGTAATAAAATATGAGAAGTTGGTTTTTGACTGGTTTTGTCCGTCCTTCTGTTAGACTGTCTCACAGATGAATCATGTTGAATATCTGTCAGCTGTTAAACTTAACTACACAGTTAGATAATACCAATTTAGCTCAACCAATTACCAAGCAATGCTTCATTTTGTTCAGTCTGTGTGTAAAAAGGTCACATTAGCAACTAAAAAACCTGGTCAGGTCAAAGTGTCTGAATCACTTTTGGTCCCAAATTTTTACTGGTGGTCACTGTATGAAGAATTATTGGGTTTAATATGTCTCAGTTTACTTCATTTTGCTATCCTCACTTAAGTGTCCTGCACACACTAGTAAAAAAAATAGAAAAAATTATATCTGGTGTCTGAATAATTTTTGATTTGACTGTATATTATACTAAAAAAGTGAAGTATTCCTCAGTTTGCACTTGTCTATACAATTTAAACAAAAGACCTTGTGCAATTAAACTATAGTATTCAATGGACACTTGTACTGTACTTCAAATCTTCAAAATATATTTAAAAGAAACTGTACATGCAGATAATATAATATTGCTGAAATAAAAGCCCACTTGAGTGCTTTAACTAAAACTTTTTAACTAAAAGCTTTACTCTCAAGTACATTTTAAATAACTGTTTAATAAACTTTTGTCATGCTAAATAACTATTTTGATGTGTTGACTAACATACTAAGGCACTTTTGATTTGTTATAAATCTGATATTTAAAGTTAATATATGTACTAAATTGAAAAGTCATCATTACAAGTGTGTAATTACAAACAGAATTAAATACATGACACAAGTTTCAATAGAAATGACATTAAAGCGTATTTTAGTTCAGCTTACACATGAGCATACTGATTTAAAATGATATTATTTCTATATTAAAACTCTTTGTATACGTATGTAAAAGAGGGGACTTCTTTTTTCACATTTTTTTAGACTAAATCAAGGCCAATATAGACCAAAACACAAGTTTTCAGGAAATGTTTATGGTTTCAGACACCACTACAAATACCTGTCCCCACAGATAATGCCCTATTTAAGAGGATAAGGGGTGAAAATTGGGACACAGCCATTGAAACACAACACGATATAGGGCACCATCCATGTCTGTAATATAAGGTGACCAGATTTCTGAAATTGAAACCTAACTATTGTCTAAGAACTAACAAACGGACGCAAAATATTTTTGAATGTTTGTTTTTTAATTACTTTTTGTTTAACTTATCAAATGTTATTTTCTATGAGTGTGCTCTTGCTTTATTCTCCCTAATTCATAGTTTTCAAATTACGTCATGTCCAGTAATTTTTACCAGGTTTGTACTAAGCACTCGTTTAGAAAGACAGTGATATCAAAAGACCAAATTCAATATACACCTTATTGATGATACCATGAACAGGCGAGCAGATGAATCCATAAATGCAAGAAAACGCCGAACCATTTAGCATGTTGCATTCATATTCTGTGCTCATCTGATCACCTGTATATAGTGTGCATCATTAATAAGCAGTTTACCGAATTTGATCATTTAATATCACTTTTTTAAAGCAGTTTAAGTGTTTTTCGCGTTTGTGTTTTTGATTAAGAACGTTAACTGTCAACTCATTGTTAACAGACAAGCGGATTCTATGACAGAGACTGTTTCACTCACTCATTTTAATAATGTTAAAATGGTGTAATATTCACAAATTTGATTAAGTACTTATCCATTTTGTGGCGAGTGGCGGGAGCTTGCCGAGAGACTCCGCCCACACGCTCTTCTGATTGGTTGGGATTTTTGATTGACTTTATCGCGTCTCATAGTCGCGTCACGTCTGGTGCGGACAGACAAATTATTTGTCGCTGGAATCTTATCGCATCGCGTCTGGTTAGGACCAAGCGGCGACCTTCCCGTCTCTCTCTTGAATCCAACACAGAAGTGAGTTAAACTGCAGTTCATCGACTGGCCACTAGAGACCGGCTGCAGAAGAGAGTCAATCCCATAGACCTCCATGTTAAAATCTCCAACTTTACAGCAGAAATTTTTTTATTTACAGCCTGGTGCAAAAAGTGGTTTTGGTCTATACAGCTAATTTTGCCCTTCATGACGACTGTGAGGGGGGTGAATATTTTTATAAATCATCCGTTTAAATTATATCAAGCCTTAAAGTTCTGCATAATTAAGGGCGTGGCCACTTGAGTGACAGGTGGATTGCCGCTGATGTCACTACTAGCATTTGTCTGCTGTCTGTTAGCATCACGTCACCTCTGCTACTCTGCCCATTTTCGTTTATCCGGGAGTGACGGACCGGCTCCGCCCACTTTGTGATCAAAAATGCTCTTCAGAAACACTACGGCTAACTTTGCACTACGTCCATATTTTTTTACAGTCTATGGTTGGGACACAATTTAAGAGCTGTGCGTGTAAACCTCACTCCCCTGATCTCAAGAGGCGCACTAGCGATTGATGCTAGCTAGCGGCTGCGGTCTTTAACGTCCTTGTTTAGCGTCGGTTCGAATCATAGACATAGAGGTTCGAATCCCGCTCAGAGCGGGTCAAGTAGGAGCGATTACACATACAAACAGTATTACTTTAACATGAATAGCTAGTATAAATGCTCTGCTCTTGTGCTGGTAAAGTTCTTCAAAATTAATGAAGTGGTGCGAAATAATCAGTATTCCTCGCAGCGCCCTCTGTTGGTGAAAATAATCACTACATCATTGCACTGGTAATGTTGCGTGGGCTTTTTCGCAGTGTATTTGTAGCACCTCAACACCTTATAGATGTTCTTGCATAACCAGAAAGGAACAAGCCCTGATGAAACAGGGAAGTAAGTGGATGTTATCTACAGAAAAACAGCACATTCACCCTGAGTGGCAAAGTGCTATAAGCTGATCAGCGCCAAAGTGGAAGTGCTAAAGCTAACCGGCAGAAATACAAGACAATGACCCACAGTGAGGGCAGGCCGCAAGTGAGAAACGAAAGAGTGAAGGAATGCAGAAATGAACGTGACTTAAAGCTCCCTGGTAAACTCCAGAAAATCAGTTCACGCAAGCTAATTGTTTCAGAAGTTGCATAGCTGGCATATACATTGTGGCTAACTGGCTGTTAAAGGAGCAATTTTTACTGAATTTCATTTTTTGTAAACTGGCCAATTATTAAAGAGTAAATTTACATGGAGAAGTCTTAAAGATGGAGTAGTAACAGGGTGGAAAATGGACATTATACTAAACTTTGATCCTTGAATAATCTTATAAATGTACAATTTGGTTGCACTTTATTTTGATAGACATTCTACAAACTATAAGTAACTTTGGGTTACACTTTATTAAAGGTGTCATTGTTACAGTGTAATTATATATTTAAGTACTGACATGTAATAACAACATGCACTTACTATAGGGTCAGGGAAGGATTAGGATTTGGTTGAGGGTTATGAATAATTTACTGCATAATTATTACTATGCTACGTGCACGTAACGATATTTAACAAGGACACTGTCAAATAAAGTATTACCTAACTTTGCAACTAAATATCACTTAGCAGTTATTAGAGTATTAGAGGACTGTTAGGTGGAATAAGTTGACATGTAGTTGCAAAGTTACTTTGTAGAATATCTAAAGTGGACTATTGAAATGAAGTTTTACTTGTAAATAATAAGCCTTTCTCTTTCCTAAGCTGGTTTCCCTCATCTTAAACCAGCTCAAACTTTTGTTTTTGCGGAAACAATTTTTGGAAACAGCATTTGTTAATTCACATTCACTCATCAAAAAACCATTCATAACAGCTTGAGAAGAGAAATTCCCCAGTGCATTGCGCACAGAAAGCTTTGGATTTCCACTTGATGACTTTGGTGGTTGAACTGTGTTCGTTTGCTGCCAAAGTAATGTTCAGTCAGTAAGTTTCACACTGAATAGAGTTCCTCAGAGAGGGTAACTTCTTCCCAGAACAAGGCCTCTACAATGACTAATATTGAGCATATAGGGCTTTATTCTAACCTCTGACTAATATAGAAGACAAGAAGGCCCCTTTTCAGTGTACTGAAATGAGTAAACATTGAGGCTTAAGTGTAAATCTCTCTCCCGTAAAGGGAATAATATCATACATGTATGTAGGCCCAAAAGCTGGGGCAATCTAAAAAGAGTCTGATTCATTCTTTCCCTCGCTTCAGCCATGAATACGACCAGAGCAAACACACTGACACATGCTTATTGCTACGTGTACAACCGAGCTCCAGTCTGTCCTGAATTGAGTCATCTTTACTGAAATTTCATGTAGAGATTTATCTGATTGCCATCTACCCAAACACTTCCTGTTATATTGACAACACTGATAATAACCAGCTTCGAGGAATAGCGTTGAGAGACGTTCTTGGAATAAATGTTTAAATATCTTTTAATCAAGAGAAACATGTTAATGAGTCTGACCCACATTCTGCTCTACACTCTTGAAAATAGCAATTAAAGTATTTTCTTTGGACTAAGTGTGAATAGTCATTCAAGTTTAGTATTAAGTTATAATTAGTGTAGTATATTATGCAACATATTCAGTGTATTTGATTGTATTTATAAATGGATGATGTTTCCTACTTGTCCCTACATCCCTAAAGCCCTCCTTTAGTCAAGTCAAGTCATCCTCATTTATATAGCACTTTTAAAAATGTAGATTTACAGAGATAAATGTATAATTTATGGTAACAGAGATTGTAAACATGACACCTATACCCCTATACCTAATAAAATACACCTAACCCTAACCCGATAAACACTTCATTCCCACTATTAAATCATCTTTAGGTAGCCTACTTTATTTTCCCCTTTTGAATATTTTCTTAATTTTGATTTATAATAAAGGCCTCTCCGAGCTGATATGCGGAGAAGAATAGGCTCATGTTATTCACTACTAAGGAATCACTGGATAGTTCTTAAGCGGGCCGTTCACACCAAAGACGGTATGTAAAAGATGTAAAAAATGTAAAAGAATGGGCGGTATATCGTGTTTGTACGATATATCGATATATTTTTTATAAACGATACCGTTTATATCGATATACAGTACTTTGATACGAGCGCTATCTGAAAAATAGCGCCACACACTTCAGTGAACGAGTGCAGTGAAAATATATTGCTAAAATATTGTATAAATGTGCCATATCATACAATTTATAAACCCACAAGTGTATTTTTATGATAGCAGTAACTGTAAAGTGACTATTGTAATGGGGTAATCAAATGTAGGTTAATTTTTATTTTTTAGTTTAGTGAATTTAAAAATAAAATCATTTTTGTTTTTAGATTGTAAATGTTGTAATGATGTGAAAATGTATATGATTTTAACCTTGTTTTGCACATGATAGTCTATATAGCATAGCCTGCATGGTTTCATTCACACTATATTTGTTTTCATAGCCTTCAATATGAACAATGTTTGTATGAAAACATTGGGCTGGATGTGAAATGGTAATTTTTTTTAAAACTAAAAACATTTTTTTTTTTATCCAAATAGAAAAACAGAGAAAATATCGAGATAAATACAGTATATCCCCATTCAACCAGAAAATACAGATATATGATTTTTTTTGGGCCATATCGCCCAGCCCACAATATCAACCATATAGGACAGTTATCGTTATAGTTATGGTTATAGTTATCGTTCTTGGTGTGAACGGACCTTTAGGGAACCAGAAATGTTTCTTCAATGGCATCGCAGAGAAAATCCCCTTTTGGAATCTTTATCTTTAAGAGTTTATAATTCACAGCCAATGTATATATTTTGTGTATTAAGTGCATTTTTTCTCCTTTATCTGTTACAAAGTCTTTGTAAACCACAAATTTAACAAAAGGTAATGCTTGAATGCACATCAACATGTCTGAAACGTGCTCTCATTAAACTATTGAGGGCACTTGATATGCAACAAAAACATGAGATCACTCGTTCAATTTAATACAGTCATATCAAGACCGCAATAGGGAAGAGCTTAGCTCTTAGACGCTACCTTAAACTTTCAAACAGGAAGGTTTTTTTTTGTTTTTTTTTCGCGTGAGCCCCCGTCCCTCTCGAACTGTGGCTAAAAGTAGCACAGCCCCTGCTGTGAGAGACACGCAGATCTTACATTTCCACCATTCAAATTTCGGAAAAGTGCGTGGGTAAAGTCTGCAGCGGACGTGTCAATAACACTCTCAAAATGAGAGTTTCTACATGCTGAAGGAGAAGAAGACGCAGTGGCATGGCCAGCGCTCGCCACCAAAACCACACGGCTTTCAACTTCTGACGCCACCCTGGAAATATGATGCATCTTTGCACTAGCATACAAACGCTGTTTTCAATTACCAGAAGTGTGAGAGAGAGAAAAAAAAAAACATCTGCCATTGTTTATATGCCTGTCTGTGTGTGTGTAGCATAAAAGAAATGACTAAACACATGCCACATTTTACTCAAAACCCTCTTATTCACTTGTTATTCTGATGTACTGGAGAAATGAAGAACTGAAAACTGTTAAAGGGGAGCAAAGACTTGTTGAGTAAATACATGTCAACACACTGGGACACTGATTTTTCCAGTGCACACCGGATAAAATAAGAAGTATTTTCTTGCAAAATGAAAGTCGAACGGACAATCTGTCAGATGTCATGCGACTAACTACTGTTCCTGACATCAGCATTCTCTGTAACCGAAATATTGCAATAATACCAGAAATCAATTTGGCAACAGTCATTAGATCGAAAGGGGAAGTGAGATGTTATTTTTACAAGCAAATTTGCACTTCAGCAACATCAGAAGGATCAGTTACGTGACATTTACATAAACTACCATGCAAATTCCAATTCATGTTTACAGTTAAGTTTTGGGAGATAATGATTTCTCACGCCTTAAAGGGACAGTAAGAGTTCTGGCGTCGTTTACTCGCCCAAACCATATGCTTTTAGTCGTTCAGTGGAACAAAAGCGGAAATTTTGAGAACTGTTACGCAGCCTTTGCCACAGAAGAACCACAATAAAAATAGTGCATTGGACTGAAGTCATATGATAGTCTCTGCTAAACCACCAAATGTTCTCAGAAATGAGTCTAAAGGCTTGGAGTGACAGGAGGATGAGTGAATCAGGTTGCTGGTCTTACCTGGTTTGGTGAATTGAGCTCCTGCTGTGTGTTTTCACAGTCTTCAAGCTCTGCTTCTCCAGACTCGACCTCTCCTCGAGGGTCCAGCACTGAAACACAGCCCACAAGACTAGTTACACACACGTCAACGATCTAAAGAATCGACAACTTTCAGTGGGGTTTTCAGTGTTGATATCGAGAAAGCAAGCCAACTGATCACCTTTATAAAGGTGATATATATATATATATAGCAAATAAATGTTTTTTTATTAATATGATTGACTTTAAAACCTAGTATAGAGTCCTTTTTCTCAGAAAAAACACATCAAAGCAAAGGTGCATTTATAACATGCTTGGGGTAACTTTATGATTACTCAAAGATGGATAGTTTCAACTCAAAATGATCATCGTTAACCGAAACCTGAGTGGCTTTCTTTCTTCTGTGGGACAGAAAAGAAAAAAAATGTCCATACAATGAAAGTACATGTTGACTTTCAGTGTATAGGCAAAAACTGCTGAAACATTCTTCTAACAGTGTTATTTATTGTTTATATACTTTTATAGTATTCATGTTTTGAATTATTATTTTTGTATTTTCAGTTTTCACTGTAGTTTGAGTTTTTAGTAATTTTATGTCTTTTGTCACTTTTACAAACAAGTTTTAATTTAATTTTATTTTTTTATTTTTTTATATAGCTTTAATTAATTTTTATTTCAGTTTTAGTTTTAGTCAACTTATTTATTTCAGTTTGCTGTCAATGTAACATTTCTCATTTTCTAGTAATTTTTTAAAAATAAATAAATAAAATTTTAATTTTTTCTATTTGTATAATTTTTATATATTTATAGATTCAAATATTTTTTATTTCAGTTTTAATTTGAGTAATAACTTATTTATTTCAGGTAGCTGCCAAGACAACATTTATAATTTTATAGTATTCTAGGTTTTTTGTTTATAATTTTCTATGTGACATTTTTATATATATATATATTTATAGCTTAAATTCATTTTTAGTATTTTTTTTTTAGTAATTTTAGTGTATTTTTGTACTTCGACTTCAACTTACATATTTCAGTTAGTTGCCAATGTAACATTTATAATTTTCTAGTTTTAAGGTTATGTTATATTTATATTTTGTCACATTTTTATATTTCTATATAGCTAGGGTTAGGTTACATTTTTATTTCAGTTTTAGTTTAAGTAATTTTAGCACTTCAACTGAATTATTTCAGTTACTTGCAATTTAAATTTTTTTTCCATCTAATATTTATATTTCTAGTTTTAGATTTGTATATATATATATATATATATATATACATATATATATATATATATATATATATATATATATATATATATATATATATATATACATGTATATATACATATATATATATAGCTTTAATTAACCTTTATTTCAGTTTTAGCAATTAAACTTATTTATTTCAATTAGCTGCCAAGGCAACATTTCTAATTTTCTTTTAAGTTTTTCATCCAATATTTATATTTTATTTCAGCTTAATTTCAATTTTAGAAATAGACAATTATTTAACAACAACAACACTATCTTCAAAATGCCTTCTTTTGCACACAGAAGAAAGAAAGTCCTACAGGTTGGAAATGACATGATTGTGAGTAAATGATGCCAGGCTTGAACTAACACTTCACCAACACCTTAATCACATCAATCCCGGGAATCCCAATGACCTCAAATATCAAAACAAGCGGCTAATTTACCACACGCTGAGCACCTCTCACTCTGTTCCCAGCACGTCTGCTCTATAAAATGCAGTTTTGAATTAGAAGCGTTGAATTAAATAGACGCGTGAGAGGGAAAGAGAGAGAACATTCTAATATGAAACCACATGATTACAACATGACTTCCTGTCTGTATGCATAAACCACAGCTGTGATACTTGCTCGAATATTAAAAAAAAAACTTTGTGTGCTGTCTAACAAAACTGACACGGATCCTCAAGATTATAATAAAGTCAATATCTCGCATGCATGCACCAAGTCAATCATGTGGTGGGTGTGTTTTAACATACGGCCTTGTTTTAAATGCTTATATGCATTTTTTTACGAGATGCATAAGCACATAATATCATCAAATTTCAGGAGCGAGCATATCAAGCCATCGCTGCTCAAGCATCGCCTCAGCTCACCTGACAGCATCTTATTTACAAAACCACTGAATTATATGTTCGCTCTGGGCAGCTTCTACCTCAAAGTCTCCACTTCCCTTTCTCAGAGCCTCCTTGCCACTCTTCACACTCGTATCTGTGTGTCTGAAACATCCAGAGACGCTTCAGACGCTTCCGGTGCCAGGGCACTGAACAGCCTTCTGTTATTCCACTTCCCCTTCTGAGCCACAGTGCAGAAACATTGTGACAAGTTCGACTGATATTATCACTGGAGCGATAGCAACTTCTGCATTGTTTTCTGGAAGGATGATGCTGATCGGACCTCGATTTCATCATTCAACAACAGGGCGATATTACAGAAAGTCTCTAAGATTAACCTGCGGCTTTTCTTCTGATCGTGAATCTGTCACATCCCGGAATCTGTCCCGTCTCAAAAACAAAGCGATTGCAACATCATAATGTACCTCTGTGATATCGTCACGAAGGAGTTATGACGACGTCAGACGCTGAATAGCTATCATCAGTGTGTGTGATGTTTGATAAAGCGTGTATGTTGTGCCATTAGGCTTATCAGGCTCACTTTCATCAGTTTGCTGTCAGTGTATCGGATCAGGGGTTTTACGCTTCAACAGCGATGTGTTGCTATTTCTCTAAACCACTTCCTCAAAGAGCAAAACTTGTTATGGTTACTCATATATAGGCCTTATTACTGTCACTCAAATTACTAAAATGACAGAAATAGCTATGGCAAGCCACTTACCAGTCTTTAAAAAACACCAGTGACTAATTTACTAGGATTTTATTTCTAAATAATTCAGTAGTATCTTTTTCACTTTCACTAGTAGCCATTCATTAGGCTAATATTCATTCTATTACTCGCTGTTGTTTGCGAACTTTCCTACACTGTAAAAAATGATATGATCAACAATTTATGTTTTTACATTGCTTTAACTCATCAGAACAAGTTAAGCAATTTTCAACTTGTTTTTATAAATTATACAAGATTCGACTCATTTTTAAAGTCCGTTTAATGTAATTTAAGTTGAAACGACTTAAACTGTAAAATCAACTAAGATCATTCATTTGGTTCAGATAACATACCAACAATATATTTTTTACAGTGTAGCAATTTCTTTATACACTAAGTTATTTTCATTGTATAATCTCGCAGTTTTTCAACTAAGATTTTTAATTTAACTAGCCTATATAGCCATTAGGACTAGTCAAAACAAAACAAAAAACATTTATAACAATTATTAAAAACTAACTAGAGTACTAGTGTCTCAGAAATGGTTGCTTCTGAAACTGGAACATATATTAGTCACTATTAGATTACTTATGTGCAATGTAAAAACGTGCTAGTAACACGTCCTAGGTATATATTAGTTAGTTTTAAGCCATATCGTTATTTCAATTCCCAAATCATTTCAAATGTTAAAATGTATTTCCATGTATAAATAAGCACTGATCACTTCTGCACAGTGTAGATAATATCTTAAATCTATGAATTAGGCATTAAATCTAAAACCTGATTTGGTTTTAGATCTGATTTGTTTTAAGGAAAACTGTCAAGGTCTAGAAAACCAGTTTACAGACATTCTCATTCTTGTTACAAACTCATTCAAAAGCATTAAAATGTACCGTAATCTTAATATTACATTAATATTACACATTATGAAGTTATCGTGCATTGATAGCAACAGTTAATAGTAATATAATTGCTTACCCATTTTCGAAAAGTGCGTCGTCCACAGACTGTAATTTCAGGAGCGTGTGTTGACGTCTGTCTGTCCTTGTTTAACAGTAATTGACAGCTCAGTGTTCAGCACGCGCTTCCACATCAGTGTCACTCTCGAGCTCGCCTCTCATTGGACACACAGTCACTTCCTCACTCGAGCATCAGGAACTCTGGGACTCTGAGTTTTGTTGCACGAGTTTTTATTTAAATGCCACTTCGCTATATATATATTTCCCTCTCTTAGTATATATTACCTGTGGGTTTTGTATTGAATCTCTATTCTTTAACCCAACCTCCAAAGTGAAAAATATTAATTATCACATTTTCAAAACTTTGATTATGGAAGCAAAGAGCAAAATAAACAATTTTAGTAGATAATGTGTGGCAATAATACGCATTTTACAGTGTCCCTCATTTGTGACTTCATTTTCACCACGACCAACAATTTTGCACCTAAATAAAAGATCTATCAAAATTTGGCTTTTAAGGTGTCCGTGAAGATCAAATCAGATGGAATATGACATAGCCTATGTGAAACATATGACAAATAAAAGAAAATCAAAACCAGTAGGCTATCACGTGTGAACCATGCATAGACCTTATTCAGAGCGGCGTTACAGTATGAAAGCGAGTGTGTGAGGGATAGATTTACCATAATTTTATATTTTTAATTTGATCATTACAGGCAAGTACAATGCAAAAAGTACAAGACAAATACAAGGCATTGTGGTACAGTTTGTATGTAAAACAAAGAATAACTGGCGCTGACATCTTGTGCAGATTCTGGCAGTGTTGCCAGACGTACGATAATTATCATATATGTACGATAATTTTGACCTCTGTACGATCAATAATGGAAAAAAATACCATAATGTGCGATAATTTCCGAATTTTGTGATACTTCAAATGATGGTTGTTGTAATCATTGGGCTTCTGTACTCATTGATCTAGCTGTGAATCCTACGTCTACCGTCATGATTGTGAGGAGAACGTACGCATGTCTTACGTCTCATCTCACATTACGTTTTCTCGGCCAATCATCGTGGAGAATGACTCTCTCACGAGCACAAGTTAAAGGGATACTCCACTTTTTTTTGGAAATAGGCTCATTTTACAACTCCCCCAGAGTTAAACAGTTGAGTTTTACCGTTTTCGAATCCATTCAGCCGATCTCGGGGTCTGGCGGTACCACTTTTAGCATAGCTTAGCATAGATCATTGAATCAGACAAGACCTTAGCATCTCTCTCAAAAAAATGACCAACGAGTTTCGATATTTTTGCTATTTAAAACTTGACTCTTCTGTAGTTACATCGTGTACTAAGACCGACGGAAAAGGAAAAGTTGAGATTTTCTAGGCTGATATGGCTAGGAACTATACTCTCATTCCTGCGTAATAATCAAGAAAGTTGCTGCCGTACCATGAGTGCAGCAGGTGTAATGATATGACGCAGCGCCTGAAGATAGGTCTGATAGGTTAGACAAACTTAGTCCCGGTCACGCTGGAAGTTACCTAGCTGGGGACTATTTTCAGGATTATTACGCTTGACGATTCTCTCAGATCGCGTCTTTGATAATTCACTCTGTGTGATTGTCACTCGCGCAAACGGGCAAAATCTGTCGGCGAGTGAAAATCGGGCCTAAAATCGTGTGAATTCGGCATAACTAAAAACCAAACTTTTTTTTTTTTAAAGAACACAAATTTACATCAGCGTGATAAAAAATAACTAAAATGATAGAAACCATTTTTTGAAAATAAGTTATTTGAAGTGTAATTTAATTGTTTGTCTCATGTCCCATTAGAATACATTGAGGTGTATATGACTTATACTGGGACCAGCCACCTGGGGGCGATCAAAACCAGGGGGCCAATGTTTTGGAAAACATTGAAGCTTCCCCGGGCGCCGCCATTGATTAGCGGACCATCACCTGCTGTTAGCATTCCACTGACTCCCATTCATTTTGGCGTCACTTTGACAGCGAATAACTTTACATCTGAGGCACTTAAAGACTCCATTTATCCACTATTTATTTCTAAATAAACACGAAAATGTATAAAAGGCTCCATTACCTTCTATGTTACATTATGGCCCCGTAGCAGTTTTTGTAAAAATAGGCTAACGATTGCGTCATAACCACATGACTCTCTGTCGCACAGTAGAGAGATTACCGTATGGACAGGAGGAGAAGCTCGCGGGCAGTCGGGGGGACGTGGAGGCAAAATGACAAAATAATTAATCAGAATACTTAGCAAAAGTTTCTCCTGCTCCAAGCTCATGGACACCTCCTACTCACGCTCTCCGTCTCTGCAAGTTTCTGAAGGGAATGATTCAGATTTCTCTCGGCACAGCTACTAGAAGACAGACGGGTTGCTTACGTCACATCTACGTCGTCAAGCTCAGTTTGAGTCTGCGCAGTCGCTCAGCCATCAGGAAGAAGTGCTTCTAATTGACTTCACTTTTCTCCGTTGAATCCAGTGGGGTCGCTGTGTCCAGTTTATATAGCCTACTGTCTATGATCAAAACGCTTTGGCTTCACTTTTCAGGACGTGTGCTATTCCCTATAGCTACCTACTGTATATTAGTCCACTACAATTCACTTGAAGGAGTGAATGAAAACGAGTGAGCGTAATTATTACCACTCGTAATTATTGCGGTGCAATGTGGGATAGAATGAGTGCACTCAATTACACCACGTTTTGTACAACACTACAAATGGACGTCCCCTCGAGTAATGCCCTATATTTGAAGGTATAGGGAGCGATTTCGGATTCGGTCACAGCATCACCTCGCTTTCGTTGATTCCCTTTCAAAATCAAAGATGGCACTCCTGTGAAGTCTAGCATTTTATTCAGTTTTACAAATAAATTATGTTCAATTTGAAAGTAAATAAAATTTAAATAAAATTGTTATTTTGTAAATAAAATAATAAATCCAATCAAATTTCCTAAAGTCTCCGCCAATCTAATTTGCATAATACGGCGTCACGTGATGAATTTGCATTTTGGCGCTGCTGATAAACAGACCAAGAGATGTTTTAAAGCAGAGAGAGGGTGAGTAATTTTCCATGATTTGCTTAAGAAAAGCCTACTTTAAAATATCATGTTTATAATGCATTTTCAACGTGTTCAGTGCTAAATTTAGCACGGCAAAACAGACAGTCCTTACCAGTAATAATCATCACACGTGTCATGTGACACGAAGTGTGAATATGTAGGTTTACTATAATAGGAAAGCTAAAATATGATTAAAATGGTGACTAACCAAAGGGACAGTTTCGACCCCTCCCCCTTCTCTAATTTCAGTTGACTTGGTTCGTTATTTCAGTTGAGCAACGATTTTTTTTTTTGTCAAAATATTATTAAATAAACATAAATACCAGAATGCTCTAGTGATGCATTTATATACACTGTTGAACACTGTTAGTGGGTTACATATAACGTTTAATAAATGAGAAATCTGAAAAAGCTTGTTTTCTAAATGTCCGTACAGGGCCAAAAGAGCTTTAAAAACCTGACACATACTGGAAACGCTCGAGAAAGGGGTTTTCACCCTGACACTGGTGAAAGTACTGATCTCAGTTTTTCCCCTTTGTATTTATTATGAAAATGATAATCAGGACAGTATTGTGCTACCGAAACCTCAGAAACTGTTAAAGGGGACTATACTAAATTTTAGCATAACAAGAATCCTGCAAAATGACATTACCTTTAGTTCACGATGGAGATAAACTTCATCAACTTCTATAAATGACTGTTGTAACAATTACTAAAATAATTAGACATTTCTGCAAAAAAGCTTTTTATGGGAAATTTGTTTTCAGCATCAAGCACTCAATTTTTGTCAGTATATTGTTAATCCCATTTTTTGTGAGAACTATTATCACTAGATACCTGAACTACTAGTTAAAGTATTAGCTATATATAATATTATATAATTATAATATATATAATATTAAAAAATTATAATTTTAATATAACATAAAATTATTTTAAACACATAAGATCGGATGTCTGCCCTATTACCCAAGTTATTGTTGTAAAAGAATTATCTAAAATCTATTATCAATTAATTGGAAATATACACTGCCGTTAGAATTTTTGGGATTTTTCTCCTTTTTTTTGTGTGTGAAAGAAATTCATATTTTTATTCAGCAAAGACGCAGTAAATTGATTTAAAGTGACAGTAAAGACATTTATAATGCCACAAAATGTTTCTATTTCAAATAAATGCTGTTCTTTTGAACTTTCTATTCCTCAAAGTATTCTGAAAAAGAAATATGTCATGGTTTCCACAAAAATATGAAGCAGCACAACTGGTTTCAACATCGATAATAATGAAAATGTTTCTTGAGCATCAAATCACTAAAGACTGGAGTAATTATGCTGACAATTCAGATTTGATCACAGGAATAAATTACATTTTAAAGTATATTAAAATAGAAAACAGTTATTTTAAATTGTAATAATATTTCACGATATTACCGTTTTTACTGTATTTCTGATCAAATACATGCAGCATTTGTTGAGCATTAAAGGCTTCTTTCAAAAATATTAACAAATCTTACCAACCACAAACTTTTGAACAGTGGTGTAAGTTTTTCGTTAACTACAAACTAACATTTAGTCTCAAACTAACTGGTCCATATTGAGTGATATCTTGATTAAGGTTATACATTCAAACCTGTTACCCAGTGCCATTTTATTAATTAATTGAATTGAATTTTGTTTAATGTTAATACTGGAAAATTACAAAACAAGCTTTTAAACTGTATATAGAGGTCCCAGATGTCTGCAAGTTACCAAATACAAAATACAATTTATATAACTTACATTATATTTGATAATCAACTTTTTTTTAAAAAAAAAACATTTCATCTTTATGAGGAACAGACATGTTTTGCAAGACTTTCTGAATTGCAGATTTTCTGCACTCATAGTGACTGGAATTAATACAATTTAATATGAAATGAAATATGCTTTATGGACATGTGACCATTGTCAAAATAATAATGAAAGATTCAGTAGGGTCATGTTTTAAGGATGACGATATATACAGAGAATATGGGGAAATGCCCCGCTAAATGCAAAACATCACCATTACAGCCATCATTCTGTCATAAATTGACCATGATTATGTCGTGCATATGTTTTTTTTTATATATTAAGCGTGAACTATAAAAAAGAACACCGGAAAGCCCCATCGTGATTTTAGAGAGAAAAAATATGTCTTTGTTTTGAAGCTGCCAGATGTTATGAACCGGCATGATATCTTCGTGCGCTGATGAACTCGTCTTGCTGTCGAAGTTTCGGATGTCTCGTTTATGGATGGGGCCTCTCTCACCTGCCCGCATAGTTCCTGACATTTAACCATTTTTAACCTTTAAATGTCACAATAACAGTTTTCAGCCCAGAGCCAATCGCTCTGAGGGAGTTTCTCAGGTGAAATATTAGACAAAACATCCGTCCTCCCTGTTACTGGGAGTGAAGGCGTCCGCCTCCGTCCTGAGCGCCATGAACCAGTGTGTGTATCACGACTTATTGGGGAGTATGAAATTTCTTATGTTGATATCAGGTGGAATGGAAATTAGGGAGTTTATGACTTGTGTTTTCATATTCGATTTGAGAGGTTCTGGTTTTACTCAGTCTGAGATCACACCAGAGTTTCACAATAGCTCAGGTGCTTCTCGAAGCTGCTGTTCTGGATCAGGTGGACACACACGTCTGACTAACTCGCCATCAAGGGAACTGATAAAGGATGCAATTATTTCATTGTGTGCTGTTGATGATATTCTTATGGTATCCAAATGTTGGTTAAGACTGCTATGTCAAGCATCACTGTTACTGTTGCTTCTACTCAGGGCTTGACATTGCTCAGCATCCGCTGTGACTAGTGGTTTTCCAAAGTCTCTAGCCACTCAGCATTTTCACTGGCCACAATTTTGACATTGAGACCATATAGATATTTTTAATATTATCTCATAATTTGGCAGCAGGAATATTAGGCTGCTGTCACTTTAAGACCTGTCGCACAGATCCTGTCACACATGCGTCTCTTCCTCAACTGTTTAACGTTACGTTCACTTAAAACTGACTGTGTTTACGTAAATACTGGCCAAGACCGGCATTTTGACATTATTTTGTGTGTATTTGACAGTTTAAGTGCAATAAGCAGCGAAAAAGAACTCAGTTTAAAGGGGGGGTGAAATGCTCATTTTCACTTAATCTCCTGTTAATCTTGAGTACCTATAGAGTAGCATCCTTCATATCTCCAAAAAGTCTTTAGTTTTATTATATTTATAAAAGAAAGATAGGCTGTACCGAGTCTTTCCGGAAAAACCCGAGCGTCTGGAGGCGGGCCGTGTGGGCGAAGCCAGAGCCATAGAGAGAATCCGTCGATCTGGGCTTTGTTTATAAAACATTCATCGTCGAAATGCAGGGAACAAACAGCATCCACTGTTCCTAACGCTGGGTTCTTTGGGAAGCTTTCCCTCACATCCAAAAACACACTTTGGAGACACTATGCAGCGCTGCCGATGATTTCCTGTTGAAGCGCGTTGATGTGCGCGGTCTCGCTCTCCTCTGGTCGACGTGTGCGCGGTCTCGCTCTCCTCTGGTCGACGTGTGCGCGGTCTCGCTCTCCTCTGGTCGACGTGTGCGCGGTCTCGCTCTCCTCTGGTCGACGTGTGCGCGGTCTCGCTCTCCTCTGGTCGACGTGTGCGCGGTCTCGCTCTCCTCTGGTCGACGTGTGCGCGGTCTCGCTCTCCTCTGGTCGACGTGTGCGCGGGCGCGCTTTTCCGGGAGAAATGCTCATATAAGGAGTTCCACTCTGGTCTACGTCATTAGATCCACGGTCGAAAAAAAAACAGCCGAAACTTGTACCAACCCGGAAGTAAGATTTTCGGCACAGAAATTCTCCGTTATTCGTCCAAAATATTTTTTAAAAACTTTGGCCATGTTAAGCATGAGAATCCATCTCTTTAACACTGTAAACAACTCTGAATACTCCCCCCTTTAGTACTGAGAAGCGGCTTTATGGGTGTTTGAGCACAAAATCTGCGGGAATGAGTAAAATTATGCACAATACTCGCAATCCCACGGCGAAACTCAAGCCCTGTTACACTAACAATATTCATCCGGAGCAAATGAAAGGAGTGAGTGAGTAGAGGCGGGTTTGTGTGTCACGCGCTGTCGGAGAGATGAGAGAGAGAGAGAGAGCAGCTGGTATTGTGTCTATTCTGCAGAAAATGAGTATTGGAAGCGTCTCAGGTATTTCAGTATCGATATGTATTGAAAAATCGATATTTTTGACAACACCACATTGCACTTAAAAGACTACAGTTGAAAAATGTATATATTAAATATGAAATTGAACCCGACTAAAGTGTCTAGTAGGAGTGACTGCGTTACACTGCTGAAATACACACGCATTTGGCGGGTGTTAATGTCAAGCTTTGCTTTTACCTAAAAAAAAAATCCCTAACTTCTGTCTCATGTTCCTTATTTAGGAAAATAACCAAACTTATGATTTCCATCTGGTGGGCGATCGATCAACCAGGTGAAAAAGGAAGGATCCAAAGGCCAGTAAACAAGCACTCTGAGCACCCTAGCAACTGCATAGCAACCACATAAATCACTAGCATTGTGGCGGCGAATGCTGCGTTGGGGAAGCACCATTCACGTTTTCTTCAGTAAATGGAAAAATCGAGTTTGGAAATATTTCTCATTCTGCAACCCAGTTTTACAGTAGTCCATTGGATTGACTAATACATTTCCTCACGGTGGCGCTCGGCTTTGTCGAAACATCCAAGTCAGCAAATGAACAGACATTATCACATGCTGACCAGCCTGGGTGCGGAAGGTCACTGAGCGTAATACGATTGCTGACTCGAATCTGAAGCTGGAGGCTAAACGTGGAGTGGGCAGATGACAGAAGAACGTTTACATCGAACGTTTGCGTCAGTGAGTCACTGAAGAAATACTGAAGTCAGAGCTTTGAAGGAGAGTGGAAGAACAGAGATTCAGAGACTGCAGAAATTCCCCGTTTATTCATGTCAGAGAGACAAATAGTGAGAGATACAGAGTCAAAAAGAGGGGTAACAACAAAGAATGAGATGTGGAGGGGTACTGGAGCAGAAAACAGACGTTAAGAGTTAACAAGAAGTGTGACGGGCTGGTAGTTTTGCACTAAAGCTGCAAAGTCTGATTTGACTCATTCTCCAGCAGACGCTGATATGATTTCATCATTTTACAGCATGTTAAGTTAAGTTCACCCATAGACAAATGAGAAAAACAATCAAATGTATTAAATAAAATTATGCCTTTAAGATGATATAAAAAAAGGTACTTTTTTTTACTAGCACTTTTTCAGTGAACATCACAAAACTTCTCAAAATAAAAGAAACAAATTATACTTTTTGATAAGTAATAAATCTGAATGAAAATCTATGAAACCCTAAACTAAATGTATGTGGGTGTTGATCATCATTGAAGGCAATGTTATCATCTGTTAGTTTTGATTGTTAATTTAAATCTAAATCTGAGCGATTTCCAACTTCCAGGTTTAAATACGTCTGTCAACCTCTTATACTAGTACATTGATGACTCATTGGTGTCTCATAATAATTCATGCAATGTAAGCGTTAAAAGTTATTAACCCTTTCATGCATAGTGGCCATGGCCACCACAATGGAAATATATTAAAAAGCCTTTTTCTTGCGTATGCATGAGTTTTGATGGCATAGTTGCACAATGACCCCTGCAGTGAACTCTAGTGCTTCATCCTATACACTGCCACCAAGTGGCAAGCCTTTGTATGTGGACTTTTTTCTCCAAACCAAGATAGCCAAAAGCAGTCAAAAAGGCCAAGTTGATCGGGAATATCCATCCATTCCTTCTAAATTTTTTGTAACATCTAAGGAGTCTTATCATTGTTAAATCTTCCAAGTATTGATTTTAGATTGGGAGGAAATTCTGATTAATCATCTGTCCACTAAACTGGACATCATGCGTACACTAGCTATATTTCAGCTGCAATTCATACCATTACTGTGACTGTTGTTCTTGAAAATACTTCATCTATAGTAACTTTTTTGGCTGTAAATAAATGTATTTGTGTTATTATAGTATGTAACATTACTCATTACATCAAACGAATTAATCTAAACATGTAATGCACATTACTTGTAATGCGTTACTTTACATAATCAGATTACTTTTTAATGTAAAGAGTAAAGTAACGCATAACAAGTAATGTGCATTACATAATCAGATTACGTTTTTGATGTAACGAGTAATGCACATTACTTTACTCGTTACATTAAAAACAATCTGATTATGTAATGCACATTACTTGTAATGTTACTTTACTCGTTATATTAAAAAGTAATCTGATTATGTAATACACATTACTTGTAATGTTACTTTACTCGTTATATTAAAAAGTAATCTGATTATGTAATACACATTACTTGTAATGTTACTTTACTCGTTACATTAAAAAGTAATCTGATAATGTAATGCACATTACTTGTAATGCGTTACTTTACTCGTTACATTAAAAAAGTAATCTGAAATGCACATTACTTGTAATGCGTTAGATTAACATCAAACCTTGCAACATCAAAAAAGTAATTATTTCAGATAATATCTGAAAACACCAATAGATCAGCTGATTACAGTTTGAGGTTCTCTCGCATCTTAACCACGCCCACTTTTGTAGCATTTTTCAAAACTTTGTTGAGAACTGACTGGTGCTGAAACAGGGGGTTTCATGACCCTTTAAGTGTCATAAAGATTTTTCCATTGTAAAATACACATTTTTGTAGTGCAAAAAAGTTGCATCCTCATAAATGCAACATGAAAATGCTTTATAAATTGAAAACGTGTTTATACATCATGATAGCATTGATGTCTTTATTTTTTGCCAATTTAAAAAAAAATATATATATATATATATATATGATTACTGAGAATCAGCATTGAAAAAATGTAAATAAAAAAAGCCAAAAGTTAAATGCTCAGATGCATTACAGTAATGAGAATTTGTTGAGAAAATGTGTTTAATTATGATTAAAATAATGTCAAAAGTCTTTATTGTCCTAAAATTGGTTTTCCTTAAAACAAAACAAAACTTATTTTCATGTTTTAGGCAAAATGTGACCAGAAACAACCACATCATTCATTCATTTTTCGAATGATCTATATAAGCAGCAAATAAGTAATGGACTTTTCTATCACAGTGCAAACAAAAACAATAAATATTCACATAAAGTAGACTGATATGCTGATAGTCTACATTATTACACATAAATATTTATATTTATCATAATTGTCTGCACACTCATTACACAGAAAGTTAACTTTTGGTTAAGCCTATTATATTTACTATGAAGTATTGCCTTATATAGACACACTTCACCTGTGAGAACATTGGATATTACACTCATGTATGGTTATGGTATGAAACGACTAGGCTTTGATTCTGATATTGGTCTAAGATCATAACGCTTATGTTAGGAATTAAATGAGTAACGCATGAACGCACTCATGCTGTGTGTGGTTTTGTGTGACTCGATTCAGAAGTTACATTACTGCAGTGAACAGTTTTACATTGAGTAGGTATTCCAGTTCAGAGAACAAATTTGCTTGTAGTCTCATGAGACATACACAATCGTCAAAATTCTCAGAAACCAGAAATTTCCCAAATTCCTAAAACATGATCAATACAAAACATAAAAGGAACCAATACGTTCCACATCGATCAGCCTATAATTTTTTTTTTTTTTTTTTTCAAAAAATATGTGGGGGGAAATCAGTTTCAAAAACATATTAGGCTATATATATTAACATATTAGGCTATATATTTTTAAAAACTATATTTCCTCAAGAAAATGAGTTTGGAATATGTGACCCTGGACCACAAAACCAGCCACATGTCTCGTGGGTATATTTGTGGCAATAGCCAACAATACATTGTATGGATCAAAATTATAGATTTTTTTTTATGCCAAAAATCATTAGGATATTCAGTAAAGATCATGTTCCATGAAGATATTTAGTAAATTTTCCTACTGTAATAAATATATAAAACATTTATTTTTGTGAGTGAATGCAGCACAATAGTGAACATAAATGCACAACTTTAAAGGAGATTTTCTCAATGTTTCGATTTTTTTGCACCCTCAGATTCCAGATAATAGCTGTATCTCGCCCAAATATTGTCCTATCCTAACAAATATGATAGTTTTGTATTTTATAACTGTATCATATATGTGACCCTGGACCACAAAAAACAATCACATGGGTTAATGTTTGGAAATTGAGATTTATAAATCATCTGAATGAAAGCATCATCAGTGAAAAGCTTATTTATTCAGCTTTCAGATGATGTATAAATATCAATTTCAAAAAATTGACCCACGTGACTGGTTTTGTGGTCCAGGGTCACACGTGAAAAAAAAAAAAAATACAAATAAATGTAGGCTAATTTTATTTAAAGAAAAGGCTTTGCTCAGATGGAAATATAGCTGATGATCATCTTCCAGTACTGACATTATCTCTGGGTCAGCAAGGACTTCCGCTGCCTTTTTTGCAGAAGTGAGTCGATATTTTCCATCAAGACATCTTACTTCCCTTTTCAAAATAAAGTTAATATTATGCTCGACTGCATCATAACTCCATGTCCCACAGTTACCTCTCTCAGCATCTATAAATACCACATCTCAAAGCACTAACAGACTGGATATGGGATAGAAGGTAATAATATGGATGGAAAAAGTGAATAACGTAGAGGGTGTTACGTTATCGTGAAACATCAGTTAAACTTTCAGTTAAAAAACAAGACGATTGTGATCTCTAAAGAAGGGGGAAAAGTACAGTCTCTTTTCTTCTGAAAATGAAACTGGGGGTTATAGAGCAAAAGAGAGAAAAAAAAAAAAAAAATCCCCAAACGGCCATGTTGATTTCGCTTATTCCAGGAAACCCGTTGAGTGTGTGACACACACAGGTCGTAGATCACTACAACTGTGGCTTTGGTCATGTATGACAGGCAAGTTGCGTGAGAAAAATACTCCCTGGTAAAAAAGTGTGTTTGTTGACATTGGAGACCGCAGTTTAAAGTACGCATCATGATCATCGTCATCATCAGCTGTCGCCTTCAGAGAAAAGTGAACCGAAGTTGCATTTTCAGTATTGAGATGCACTAAATAGCTTCGATTATTGAACATAATGATCTGAAACTGTTAATCTGTTCATCTTTTCCACACGGAAAGGGACACTGAATGTGTAATGACCTTCAAAGATGACTTTCAACAGCTAGAAGATGTATATTTGAGATAGTAAAATGAATAAATTGAGTTTCTGTAGCTTATGATCATTTACATCCCTTTGAAAGCTTCACCATTCACTGAAACTGCATGGAAAAACAACGATCATAATAATTAGTGCATTAATCGGAATTACTCCTTTTGTGTTCCACAACAGAGAGAGTCGGGGGATTGGAACAACATGAGGGGAAAAAAATAAAATAATGTTTGGGTCAAATTTCCCTTTAAAAATGAACAATTGTTGATTAGGCTTTTTCTTATGCAAAATACGGTTTTACATTATCTCCTTTCCAATGCAAAATGGGTTTTGAAAGTAGGCAGAATTGTAATGGTGTGATACAGAGCCCCGCTCATGGAAAAATATGTATATTAACAATTCGTTCCCATGATTTACTAAATTGTTTTACTAAATCCTGGCCATGTTGTAATAATCCGTTCCCCTTGTTTTAGTTAAATAAAAATGAGGAAACTAATTCTTTCAACATGGCCATGATTTATTAAAACGAGAATGAATTGTTAATTCATGGCCACAATATTTATGCCAAGTGTCAAATACATATTTCAAGCTCCAAAAAGCATAATACATTTTTTTTTTTTCCTCATTATTCACAATTGATCTTCAGGTCTGAAATGTGTGCATATTCAACGTGCAAAAATGAGATTTGAGAGCTGCAGTTGAGAAGATTTTTAGTAAAAAATTACTTTGTTCCTCACACAAAATGTTTGGGTCGGTAAGATTTTTCTTCGCTGCATTTATTTGATTAAAAATACAACAAAAAAAACAGTAAAATTGTTAAATATCATTAGAATTTAAAACAGCTGTTTTCTATGTGAATATATAGTAAAGTGTAATGTATTCCTGTGATCAAAGCTGAATTTTCAGCATCATTACTCCAGTCTTCAGTGTCACATGATCCTTCAGAAATCATTCTAATATGATGAAAACATTTATGATTATCAATGTTCAAAACTTTTTTTTCAGGATTTTTAAAAAGAAATTCAAAAGAGCAGGTGCTTTTTTAACATTATAAAGGCATTTACGGTCAAATGTCTTTGTTTAATTTAATGCGTACTTTAATAAAGCTTTACATAGGAAGAATATCAAACACCACCAAGCAACAACTTTCCTTCAGCCTTAAAACTCTTTATTTATTTCTTTTAATTGAAGTTACAATGTTGTCCAGACTTGTTAGATTTTGACAATGAGCTCTCGAGAGGAACTACACCGGCGCTGAATGACTTTGAGATGACACAGTTATTTTTTGTTAAAAATGAAACCTCACATTTCCTCAAAAATACTTCTCACACTCTCGTATTGGCACAGCACTGACAGTAAAGTGTGTGAGTGAACTTTCTCTGAGCCTTGGCAAAAACTAAACACCAACCGGGACCCAAAGGCAAAGAGGATGAAAGAACGATGGTTCCCTGAAACCTAAAAATCACAGTATTAATATTCTCCACATTTCAGAGCAGACGGGAAAGCTGAGGTCACATTAAATCATTCACTGCACGTCTAAAATGATATTAACAACCGTAATATTCAAGCCGCATCCGTGATTTTAAACACGTGCCGTATAGAACACAGCAAATAAACTCATTTCATCTACTGATTTCAACACCTGTGCTGTGATCCTCAAGAAAGCAAGGCAGTCGCGCTCGGGCTTGTGGAGAAAAGAAGGCAGAAACCAAGGCAAAAACAGGACCGATGTGTTCGGACTACCACAAACATCTCTGGAACGATACACTGACTAGCACTGAAACGTTCAGAAGGAATGTCTTCAAAAACACTGAGAAAAGGTTCAGACTAAAAGGATATTCGCAAGTCACAGGAATGTCACCACAAGCACTGATTTGATTCGCAGGAATCCGGCATTTAAAGTGGTCGCTTTTCCGGGCGTCTGAACTCAGAGTATTGTTTTTATAAAATTATAACGGCTTGAATTGAAATAAAATGAACAAGACACTACCAATACAGTATGAAATATCAACCTCAGTTTAAATACCCCCCTCCCTGGTCATGTGATCGTCACCCTTTTGGTCCATGATTTTATAGCTTTAGTCTTTCAAATCAAATATAGCGGACCCGTCTGGCTCGTCGAGGGCCACTGATCTGCGGATCGATGCGGTGCGACTCTGACGAGGGGGATACAGTGAGCGGCGCTAGATAACTTCGACGTAATTTGCTGGGAACATCCCGAAATGTCCATCCGGACTGTATCCTCGCCACCAGCCTTCATCGATCATCTCGATGCCTGTGATGATGTCATCCGGGTCAAACGAGATCTCGGTGTCATCAGCTGAGAACACACACACACACACACACACACATTAAAATCAGATTACAGATTAGATTTCATTTAGTCATTTAAAGCACTTCAGTTATGATGCTGATGCACAGCCTTTCAAAGTATACTTTATTTGACAGATTTACATAGTCGCTCGACATATATTTGTATACTCGTTTAAACGACAGTAGTGAGTATCTCTAACCAAGCGCTCATCAATAAAGACGTCTGGTGTCGTTGCGTTGGTGTCCACCTCATCCGATTATTATTTGACAGGCTGCAAATTAACACTCGCCACATACACGTAAGTCCCCCTGTGGTGAAAATCCAGCTTTTAATGTTGTTTATAAGTCTATGTGGTGTTTTTAATGTTGTTTATAAGTCTATGTGGTGTTTTTAATGTGCTTTAAGACAAACCATGTGTAAGTTCATAAGTCGACAGCATTGCTGAGTATTTCCTCCTTAAAACTGCAGTGAACCAAAGACAGTCTCAAAAACACGCTTTGAAATCGCTGGTGTTTCTGACGTCACAAACTACCTTGTAACCAATCAGATCAACGTGTGATCGCCAACCAGTGGATCTCTGAGCTGAGTGAGTGAGTGGAGGCGGGGCTCATTTGCATATTCACAGAACCGAGGCAAGAGTGTCGAGTTACATTCAAACTATTTTAAGAAAAAATAAACGCTTAAATGCATCATTTTGGTGATCAAAGACGAGTTTTTAGGGATAAAATTATTGATGCAGGTGGACTTTAATATTGATCTATTTCGGGTCCTGATTTAGGAAACAAGCACATGAACTGTTGAGTTGTGCTGCTTATAATCAAGCAGTAAAAACGCCCCTTCCTGTCTGTGGATGAGAGTCTGAAACGAGGACTGAAGACATGTTGTCCCGCTCCTCTTCCCAGACGAGAGAGGGGAGGATTTTAGGATGATTTATGACACTTCATTCAACAACGGCAGCTCGCTCTGTGCATCATACGTCATGTGCAGAACTCTACAGTTCTCTCGATCGGGTTAGAGAAGGTTTAAACCACCCCTTATAAACCCAATTAAATTTTAATTGGATTTGGCCAATTCATTCTGTGGTTACATGTGACTTTTTATTCCGACTGTGATTACAATCTGGTAATTAGGGTCCATGTAAAAGCAGCTGGTGGTCATCATGTAAAAGCAACACTCACCGGCTTGGTAGTCGTACAGAGCCCTGGCGCAGACCCCGCGATCTACCGCTGTCTCGTACGTGGTGTTCGGCTCCTCCACCTGTGAAAAATTCACAAATAACACAAGAACACACACATTCAAAATCACATACACTTCACATCCACTTAAAGCGATAGTTCACCCAAAAATTGTAATTCTGTCATTAATTACTCAGACTCATCACGTGCCAAGCCCATATGACTATGGCTCTATAAAATCAGTTTTATGTTTTCTCAAATTCCGTAATTTTCTTTCCCGAATTCATTTTTTTCCATTAAAATTTTTCTGGAATCTGTTTAAATTTAAGACTAAATTTTAATGGTTAAATAAAAATTTAGTAAACAAAAAGCATGTCTAATTAATTAAAATAATGAAATACACAATTAAACATCAATTTATAAAAAGCTGAACAAAAATTACATGTTTAGGGTCCTAATAATGTGGGGGTTTTTCTGGTCAAATTCCATTTTATTTTTACCAAATTCTGCGTTTTGTGTTTTAGGTTTTCTGGATTCCATTTGAATGGTTTAATAAAAGCATGTCTTATTAATTGAATTAATAAAATATAGAGGTAAATTATGTTTTTTTTTGTTTTGTTTTTTTGCGCAAACATAGCACTTGCGTTGCTTAATAAAATTGAGGTTCAACCACGGGAGTCACATGGATTACCTTAACGAGGTCTTCCCTATTGTTCATCATCAAATTATATTCATTGAACATGGATTGGCAGATTGGTACATAAACTGAATCAGGTAATCAAATGTAAAATAACACTGCTGTATAAATTAAATATATATCAATCCTTAGTAAAGTTACAAAAGTTATTTAATCAAGAGCAGTGAGAGATTTTAGTTGTTTGATTAACATTAAAACGCAGACAGCAGGAATATTAGGTGCTGTCACTTTAAGAGCTGCACGGATCCAATATACTGTTACACAAGCGTTTCTTTAGACGTGCGTGCACAAAAACCTTCTCAGTAAGTAGAATTGAGTTCTTTCACGTCTTCTTGCGCTTGAATATTTATATTCACAAGGCTTAAGAACACATGCACAGGATGAGCTTTCGTGACGACGCAGTCTGGCCTGATCAGATCAATCGTTCATGCCGATGAAGTCCTTATTATCAAGCCCTGCTGTATTTTGTACAGATTTAAAACATTTTTTGCAAGTTTTTAATTGTCTTACCCAGAGAAAAATGCTGGAATACAGAAATAAATACTGTTAAATAATCAAAACCATTGCTTTATATCAGCCTTTTTCATGCTATAACCGATTCTGATGGTTGTTCAAAATTGATCAAAAATCGGCCAATAAATATCAGTGGCTCATACATCTGTGCATCTCTAATTAAATTCAATTAAGTTTAAAAAATAAAACATAAATAAATGCAAACATGCATGCCTACACATACACACACAACACAAAGATATGTCCTGCTGATATGTTCTATTGAAACATCCCGTTTCAGTAACAACACTTCAACAAAGGACAGAAAACTTCAAGTGACTTCATGGGTTCTTCAATGCATTTTCCTCATCTCAATTCACAACAGTAATAATAATAATAATAGTGTAAAATAACACTAAACACTCATATAATAGCTTAACATTCACATGTAAGGCTTTGTATCTTCTAGGTTTTACTTTTTGTTGTTGATTAATTCAGAAGTGGTTAGTTCTGGTACCTGTGGTGGTTCCTCATAGATGGCATCTGGTTCCACTACCGCTTCATATTGTGGCTGCTTTTGTTCTACAGGCAGTTCGTAATTATCACTGACCGCTTGTACATCTGCGATATAAAAGACAAGAGAGTGATTATTTGCTGTCTCCTGTAACGGCACACCTTCCCCACAAGGTGGTGCTGACATTCAGCTCAGTGAGTGACACAGATAAGGGCTGATGATGACAGAATGACAAGGAAATGAGACAGCCTAACAGCCAAACAACTGATGGGAGCTGATAATGTGTGTGTGTGTGTGTGTGTATGTGTGTGTGTGAATCCCACCTTCATACTCTGGCTCAGGTTCTGCCTCTGGTTCCACATACTGAGATCTGGGTTGTTCCTCAAAACTGGCCTCTACTCAAAACACACACAACACACACACATGGAAACACCCAGAATCACACACATGCATGGTAACAAGCACACACTGGGAGCGCAGGATCTGTATTCTGACACACAGATGGGTAGAGTCAGAGTTTGAGGGCGGTATGACCAAAATATGTCACTGTACGACTGATGTTTTTTATATCACAGTAACCATATAGATCACAATACAGTTATTTTACAAGAGATCTTCATCTCATTTGAGTGTTTTATTTTTTTATTTGAAGCTTGACAGATGCAAAGTAAAAGACCAGATTATTAATAACAGATGTTTGAAATCACACTTGTGATTAAAAAAAGAAAAGAAGGTTTAATCACATAATAATTCCAAACTGACAAGCCATATTCAAACCCAAGTGGACTATAATTTTCTGATACTGCAGAATAAAGATATAGATATAAAAGATTTTGTGATACAGATTATAAATTACTGTTCAAAAGCTTGGGGTCAAAAACATTTTTTTGGAAAGAAATCAATACTTTTACTCAGCAAGGATGTATTCAATCGACTGAAAGTGACAGTAAAGACATTTATAATATATATATATATATATAAACATTAATCAAAGAATCCTGGATTTTTTTTAATACAGTTTCCATAAAACTATGAAGCAGCACAACTGTTTTCAACACTGATAATAATAATGTTTCTTGATCATCGAATCATCATATTAGAATGATTTCTGAAGGATCATGTGACACTGAAGACTGGAGTAATGATGCTGAAAATTCAGCTTTGATCACAGCAATAAATTATATTTTAAAACATATTAAAGTAGAAAACAGTTGTTTAAGATGGTAATAATATTTCATGACATTACTGTGCCCTGTTGAGCTTAAGGAGTGGTTTCAAAACCATTAAAAAACTCCTACTGGCCCCAAACTTTAACAGTAGTGTACCATCAACAGCCAGCCCTAGTTTGAGTCGATTAATCAGTTTAAAGGGACAGTTCACAGAGAAATGAAAACTGAGTCATTATTTACTCACCTTCATGTCATTCCAAAACTCTATGAATTTCTTCCATGCAACACAAAAGGAGAATTTCTGAAGAATATTCTGGCCAGTGAAAGAGGACTGAGGCTTCAAGCTCCAAAATAACACACAAAAAACGAGCATGCACCATAAAGCATCATAACTAGGCCTGGGAATACACACAAATTTCACAATTCGATTCGATTTCGATTCACAAGCTTGCAATTCGATTCGATTCAATATTGATTATTTTGGATATCAGGATATTATTTGGATAAACAAATCTCTTAACTAATGCTGTAACTATGAGAGTCAGTTGTAGCCGATAGGCTTCATTAGCCTACTATAATATTGAAGGTAAAAATGAACTGATTTGTATACAAACAATTAAATTACACTTTTATTTATTTTTATAATAATAAAGTTATATGAAATATAAACATTTACATGGTGGCTGTCATAAAAACTTGCCAGATTTATTCAAACATGCCTTAAATATTGAAGAACATTAAAAATTATAATGAATATGTAATATGGTGCATATATTTAGCAAAATGCTCCTCTCTAGAGTTAATTTTTCTCGCTGACTAACGAGTTTATGGTCACTGGATGTGCTTTTTCTGAGGTAAATGTGACGTTACATGACATTGTTTACAAGCTGTTTTACTGACATCTTTCCACGGCTGAAACACTGAGCGATTCCATGTGACATGATACGGATTTCGATAAGTTGTCCTCTATCTTTAACACACTTTCAGAAGCTCATTCATGTTTATTTCGCGCTGTAACTGGTGTTATTAATGCGGAAGAGAAGATCATGTGCTTCTCTTGAGCTGAGCCAGAGCGATCTCACGCCACAGCGCCAAAACGCTATTTATGCTTTTGAATTTCGTAAGAAAATGGACGCAATTTGAAATCTGAGACTTTGTTTCATATCAATAGTAACAAAGCACAAAGATTATTGTGATTTATTGGATGGGATGCGCACTACAATGTTCTATTCATTCATAAACTGAGAACAGGATGACTAGCCTAATCGATTCTCGGGATTTAAGAATCGATATCGGATCGTAAAAATGAGAATCGCTTAAAATCGCTATTTTTTTTACCCAGCCCTAATCATGACAATGGTCCATATGACTCGTGCACTATATTCCAAGCCCTTCTTGGCACGCTTGTGGAAATGTAGCGATGCCTAATTCATGAATCATGACCTAACCATTCCTTTGAGTACGATCTTTCCAATTAATCATTTGATCGCATTCGCAAAAGCAGCCAAATGATTCATTTGGTTCTTTATTTCAACTGCTCCCCGTTCACAAGGATCCGTGAAAACGACTAAATCGCTGTATGTCACAACACTACACGCCTATTGAACATGTAATATACATGATGTCACAAATTCATGTTTTTGTAGTTTACATGGAGAGGATAACGGTATTGTTTTCAAAATCCTGCACTATGAAACCTGATTTCAAAAGCTTGCGTTTTCAGGCTCCCAAAACGCCTTTATTATGTAAGTGAACGGCCAAAACGCATAAAAAGTTCAAGTTTTTTTGCTGAAAACAATGAGGTGTAAACGACCCCTCAGGGCCAAATAAGCATGAGACCACAATCCCGTAAAAGCCCCAATGGGAGTGGAAACATCTGCGAGTGAATCACTGATGATGCACAAATTAAAGAGCACAGACGCAGCAGTTCATTTCAGGAACGACCCAGGCTAATTTGCATTGGGCCATAAACAAGCAGAGCCGATGATAATCAGGTGCGGGTGATCTAACAACACAGACGCAGTGGATATAAAAGAAGCAAAAATAACATGGCTTGGCAAATAACACCTTCCTCTGAACACGAGTGGAGAACATCCTCTCTCTTTATCACAATCCTTCCACTATCGCAGCACGTCAAGCGCAAAATGGGTTCAGACATGCTTTTTAAAAACATGCATTGCATAATGGTGCAAATACCATTAGACTGACTACTGCAAACCTTATTAAATCACAAAGCATGACGCATGAATTCTCTCCTCACAATTGCATATGCAATAAACTCAGCCACAAAAATAACCCCGTTCATGCCTAATATTTCACTGCGTGTCTTTAGTAAATCCTGACAGTAGTTTTTAAACGCCAAAGAGTTAGTAAATCTAGCCCTTTTTCTTCTTGATCTCAATACATCTTACATTTAAATCTGTTGCTCGCACAAAACCATCAGAATGTAGGGGTGTAACGATATTCGAACCGAACCGAAAAACCGCGATACACCACCAACGATACGAATCGCGATACTCTCATGCGTACCGAACACGCCCGCCCCGCCCCCATTGGACCTCATGTCTTATGTGTATACAGCGTTGTTGCCTAACCACCATTAACCACATTTAATCGCAATAAGCTCAGTGTTTTGTTACTTTCGAAAATAAGCAAGGTGTAAACTTTCAGATTCTGTCTATTTGATCACGAAATTCAAACATTAAATGTCGTTTTGGCGCTCTTTGATGTGGCGTGACAGATCACCCTACCAGCTCCTCATTTAAAGCGGCAGCGCGGAGCGCGAGTAAACGCGAGCATCTCTTCCTCAGTTACAGAATAAACATGAATGGACACCTGAAGGTATGTTGAAAGATACAGTATACTTACTGAAAGGCATCATAACTCGTGTAATCGCTCAGTCAGTGTTTCAACAGCGGAAATACGTCAATAAAACACTTAGTTTTTCACATAGCTTTATTTACCTCAGGCAAGTCATTCAGTGTCCACAGCTTGTTGGTTTGCTAAGGAAATGAACTCTTTCACTAAATAAATGCACTATATTAGCCTATATATTATATTTTACTTAACCTGTTAATGACATCTTGATTATTTAATGTATGTTTAAAATATCTGTCATGAAAATGACAGCAACTGTGTAAATGATTATATTTCAATAATAAATTAGAGTAAAAACATTATGTTAATGTAAAAACTGCCTTATGTACAGTTTACATGTTTTCATACAATTTGTTACTTGAGTGTTGATTATTATTATTATTATTATTATATCTAAAAATAAATAGCAACTGAATTTAGGCTAAAAGTCTAGGCTCTGTTGTTAAGCTTTAATGTTATAGTAATGTGAAAGTAGGGGCTCCTATTAGCAGATAAATTTTTTTTATCCTTGCGAAACATTTACTTGTAATTTAATTAATTTAAAGACAAGGACACAATTTGTTAATTAAAGCACTGTTTAAAAAAAAAGAAAAGCAATTTTAGCTTTCTAAACCCCCCGCCCCACCTAAATGAACCGAACCGAGACGTCAAAACCGTGGGACGTACCGAACCGTCAGTTTTGTGTATCGTTACACCCCTATCAGAATGACTCCAGGAGACTCGAAATGAAGCGCACGAGGATCGACTACTGCTATGATCCTTTGAAGCTTGAATGTGCCTGTCCTTCATTCACTTGCATTGTAATGAAAAGAGTTGCCATGATACTCTTCAAATATCCACCTTTTGTGTGAGGTGAACTGTTCCTTTAAGTGCACAAGGCAAACACACAGCAAGCTGTTCAGACACGCTCACACACTGAAAATCAAATCCAAAGCCCTTTATATTGAGGTGTAAGGTTGAATGATACAGCAAGCATGAGGAAAGTGAATAGATGTTAGTTGAGAGCGTGAAAGCACCACACAAAGAGGCAGAGAGTGAGCGTGTGTGTGTGTGTGTGAGAGAGAGAGAGCATGGAGATAGATAACACACCAAACCTTTCCCAGTGTGAGATAAGTGTGTGTTTATGTACCTCTGGCTTGTAAAGGTGAGGCCTGACGCACAGGAGAGCGAAATGGCTCTGGGTCACATGACTGCTTGGACAGAAAAGGGCTGTTCAACCGCCCTGAGACACACAGAACAGAGAACGACAAAGAGAGAGAAACCCAAGCTGACAGATGGCTGACGGTGTTAGAGACCACAAACATTGTTTTAGACAGAAGATCTGCAGGGTATTTAATGACAGTGTCGAGTTTCAGACAGACGAACATGGTTGAAATGGCCGGAGAACAACGGGAGAAGGGGAAATACCACAGAACATCCAACATTCAGGAGTTAGCTGTTGCATGCGCTGGAAAATACCTCCTATCTGACAGACGAGGGCATTCCTTAAACGTGTTTGAAAACTACATGAAACTTGACCCACATAGCAATAGGGGAAGCTAAATTTAACATGCAAATACTGTGGCATTTAAATAAAACACTTCCTATAGTGTAAATAGTGCTTGTAGAGATCTTATCAGGACGGCTAATGTGCACACTTCAAATCAAGATTATTTATTTATTATCCGGATGACATATAAAGCTTAATATTTATAACCACTAATCATCTCAGTTTGTATACTCTATAGTTTTATTCTATATATTTATACAGATTCATTACTATACATATTCCTATTTATTAAATATACTGTTATTATATAATAATAATATACTATATATTCAGAGATATATACAGTATATATATATATATATATATATATACAGTGAGGAAAATAAGTATTTGAACACCCTGCTATTTTGCAAGTTCTCCCACTTAGAAATCATGGAGGGGTCTGAAATTGTCATCGTAGGTGCATGTCCACTGTGAGAGACATAATCTAAAAAAAAAAATCCAGAAATCACAATATATGATTTTTTAACTATTTATTTGTATGATACAGCTGCAAATAAGTATTTGAACACATGTCTATCAGCTAGAATTCTGACCCTCAAAGACCTCTTAGTCTGCCTTTAAAATGTCCACCTCCACTCCATTTATTATCCTAAACTAGATGCACCTGTTTGAGGTCGTTAGCTGCATAAAGACACCTGTCCACCCCATACAATTAGTAAGAATCCAACTACTAACATGGCCAAGACCAAAGAGCTGTCCAAAGACACTAGAGACAAAATTGTACACCTCCACAAGGCTGGAAAGGGCTACGGGGAAATTGCCAAGCAGCTTGGTGAAAAAAGGTCCACTGTTGGAGCAATCATTAGAAAATGGAAGAAGCTAAACATGACTGTCAATCTCCCTCGGACTGGGGCTCCATGCAAGATCTCACCTCGTGGGGTCTCAATGATCCTAAGAAAGGTGAGAAATCAGCCCAGAACTACACGGGAGGAGCTGGTCAATGACCTGAAAAGAGCTGGGACCACCGTTTCCAAGGTTACTGTTGGTAATACACTAAGACGTCATGGTTTGAAATCATGCATGGCACGGAAGGTTCCCCTGCTTAAACCAGCACATGTCAAGGCCCGTCTTAAGTTTGCCAATGACCATTTGGATGATCCAGGAGTCATGGGAGAAAGTCATGTGGTCAGATGAGACCAAAATAGAACTTTTTGGTCATAATTCCACTAAACGTGTTTGGAGGAAGAAGAATGATGAGTACCATCCCAAGAACACCATCCCTACTGTGAAGCATGGGGGTGGTAGCATCATGCTTTGGGGGTGTTTTTCTGCACATGGGACAGGCCGACTGCACTGTATTAAGGAGAGGATGACCGGGGCCATGTATTGCAAGATTTTGGGGAACAACCTCCTTCCCTCAGTTAGAGCATTGAAGATGGGTCGAGGCTGGGTCTTCCAACATGACAATGACCCGAAGCACACAGCCAGGATAACCAAGGAGTGGCTCTGTAAGAAGCATATCAAGGTTCTGGCGTGGCCTAGCCAGTCTCCAGACCTAAACCCAATAGAGAATCTTTGGAGGGAGCTCAAACTCCGTGTTTCTCAGTGACAGCCCAGAAACCTGACTGATCTAGAGGAGATCTGTGTGGAGGAGTGGGCCAAAATCCCTCCTGCAGTGTGTGCAAACCTGGTGAAAAACTACAGGAAACGTTTGACCTCTGTAATTGCAAACAAAGGCTACTGTACCAAATATTAACATTGATTTTCTCAGGTGTTCAAATACTTATTTGCAGCTGTATCATACAAATAAATAGTTAAAAAATCATATATTGTGATTTCTGGATTTTTTTTTTTAGATTATGTCTCTCACAGTGGACATGCACCGACGATGACAATTTCAGACCCCTCCATGATTTCCAAGTGGGAGAACTTGCAAAATAGCAGGGTGTTCAAATACTTATTTTCCTCACTGTATATATATATATATATATATATATATATATATAAAATAAAATACTACAAATATAAATACATAGTCATATAATTTAGAGTTATATATTTACAGTTACATTTGCACAGATGTACAACTATATATATTTTAAAAATATATAATACATTTTGTTATATAACAATTACACCCTACAAGTTTGATTAAACCATCAAAATATGTGGCAAATATTACATATATATTTTTTAATATTTTAAATATGAGGGAAGGACAAAACTCTAAACTTGGTTAAGGTGTTTATCTGACAAAATTATGTTGTAAAAAAGGCACACTACAGCTACAGGTTTTATTTTACTATGCAAAAAATAAGTTATTTCATTGGTTCTCTCGTTTTTGATCAGATAAATCATATTTATACAAGCAGATAAATAATATATTTATAGTTAGATATTTATACAAATGTAATACTATATACACTGAAACAGTTTTAAATATATATATATATATATATATAAAATGTAAATACACACTGATATACTTTTAGATTTTTAGATGTTACATTTCTTTATTCTCTTTTTATTCTATTTATTTATTAGTATATATGTTTAAAGTAGCAAAAATAGCATGTCAAAAGTACTTAGGTATGCGTGTACCCAATATATATAAATGAGTAATCAACATAAAATAAATCACTTTTTTTTTTTTTTTTTTACTCATATAGTGTATGCATGTGTGTGTGTGTGTGTGTGTGTGTTGGCTTAAGCATGTGAACAGATAAATGGTACCTGGTTTTGGACTGAGTTGAGAGTTGTCTTTGTTAGAAGTGTTGATTCCCATTTCTCTCTGTTTGAACATTTCTCTGGGATTAACGGAGCGCTGGGAAACGAGAGACGCAGCTTCCTGTTACAAATACACACACACAAACATTAAAAGTAGCCAGCAGTATCACGACTGATAACACTGATGACAGTACATGGAGAAGATAAGAGCCAGGGATCCAAAGTGGTTATATACTGAAAGTGGAAAACAGGAGAACAGCGAGAGAACTAGGCTAAATCCCAATCTACAAACCACCCATCCTAGAGTTTAAGTATGCGTGACTGGCATTATTGCATCCCGAATCTACATAATGTCAAAAAACAGCATGTCAAAAGAATATATAATAGATGTTTACATTGCATCATGCATGCTTTTGTGCTTATATTGCCAAAACAAGCACACTGGTTTTCTGATACGCATTATCAAGATGTAATTTCATTACATTTTAGTATGTTCCAATGCTTCATACTTATAAGTGCGTATTTTACCAGTGGAGAGCAAATGTTTTTACAAACACTGTCCTGACAAATTAGCATTCATGACCGGAACCAACAGGTTTATAAACTGGGATTAAGCCAGAAAAGCTATAAGTCAGACTCAGCAGCAAAGGACACTACCACACTGTATAAAGAAAGAGTTAGAAAGTTAGAAGTCCTTCAGTCCAGGGCCAGAAGAGATGTTTGGTGCTTCCTCACACTCACGTTTGCTTTTTCCACCGACTCTCCACGCTTAAAGGGTTTCTGCGCCGCCTGCTTCTCCTCCTCCTCCTGATGGACAGCAGCACACTTTAACTCTTACATACTTCATTCCATTACAAAACCTAGTTTTGAGGTTTCATATGTCTAATAAGATGCTTTCTTCCAAATTCTAGAGCAGAATTGCATGTATTTTTCACAGAGCTCAGTTAAAAATCCACCTAAGAAGGTGGACAAGAGAAAAGTTGAATATATAAATATACTTAAAGGCATAGTTCACCCCTTTTTCAAAAAAGAAAATTAAAGTCATAATTTACTCACCCTGGTGGTGTTGTAATTCCGTATGCCCTTTTTACTTTTATGGATCACAAAAGGAGAAATAAAACGTCCCGCTCGCGCTTATCCATATAATGGCAGTGAATAGCGACCAGCATTAAGATTTAAAAACTGTTCACTGAATGATCCCATGCAACATGTGACGTATATTCCAAATGTTCTCGGGGTTTACGATAGGATTTAGTGAAAAACAAACCAGAATTTAATGTATTATTTAAGGAAAATCCTGAGCTTGGCCGTTGATCTTCTGTGCCCGACTGCACGTTCGTGAAACTCTATCAGCGCCACAGTTCACTCCGACTCACACAAGTTCAAGATGAATAAAAATGCAACATTAAAAACAATCCATGTCCTTTCTTCTCTGAGGTGGATAGATCTGTTGTGTTCGTCGTAACAAAGTTATTGCTTTCACACCTCAACTGTCATTGCGACTGTCATCAGACAAACAGAGATCCGGTCCGGAGATATTCAACTCAGTGAAGAAACTACACGGATACTTTCTTGGGACATTTCTCGGCATTGTATTTCTTGTTAAGCATTTATTAATCTTGATTTCTCATAACTTGTGTGCTTTTCCTGGGCGACTGCGGTGCTAATTGAGTCTTATTAACGCACAAGAGGATTTTCGTTTATTAATACATTCAAATTTCATTTTTTGTTGTTGTTGTTTTATACCAAATCCTATCGTATACCCCCAGAACACTTGGAATATATATACGTCAC
This sequence comes from Squalius cephalus, assembly GCF_949319135.1. Lineage (NCBI taxonomy): Eukaryota > Metazoa > Chordata > Actinopteri > Cypriniformes > Leuciscidae > Squalius > Squalius cephalus. The sequence goes on from NC_137137.1 coordinate 33,060,785, forward strand.
ATGTCACATGGGATCATTCTGAGAAACTTTTACATCTTTTTAAAAGAATTGATGCAATTATATGGATGAGCGCGAGCGGGACACTTAAAAAAAAAACTGCCTTAGATCAACACCAGGGTGAGTGAATGACGACTTCATTTCCATTTTAGCGTGAGCTATCCCTTTAATACAGTCAATTCAAAAAGGTAAAGATAAAAACAACGAACTAACTAAATATAACTATTTCACCACCCATTTGACAGCGGTGAGAAAACAGGAGTGCAGAAAGCATCTGATCATAGTGTTGTGGATGTGTTTGCACAAGCTCTACAATTCAGCAGTCCAGTCACGTCACGTTTATTTATATAGCACTTTCCACAGTAGGTTGCTTTAAAGCAGCAGCTTTACAGTATTGAACATGAAAAACAGTTAGAATTACAACGTGAGTTTCATTTTTAAAGCGGCTCTTCAGTGTTTATGTTTTATTCGCATCGGACCTTGACGGACCGAACAAAAGAAATGAACCGGATAGGTTTCCATGTCAAAGAAGGCGGAGCCTCAGAGACACACCTACCCATTACATCATCACCACAGACCAATGGCAGTTCGAAGGAGTTTGCCTTTGGCAAGCCGCTTCAAACCCCAAACGTACTTCATTTTGGCCTGACTTTGTTCGAAATGTGTAGTATATGTGGTAATTAGTGTATTTTACTGTTAGCTTAGCAACATGCTAACATCCAACTATACTAAAATCAATTGTGAGTCGAGTCTCCTGAGTGCTTCTCGCTTAGTAGTGTTATTTGTACGACGCATTCGACCATTGGAAATTGATCACAAATTTCCATTACAATTAAAATGGTAAGCACAGCGAATAGCAATGTATGAAGCACAGCTCACACAGAAGTCACTTTAAAACCAAGCAGCTTTCTGCTGGCCAGAGCAGCGAGTTCAAACTGCGTGGGGAAATCTCTCGCTCTCACAGGAAATCACTGGTCATGCTGATTCCTGTTGAAATGACTGGATTTCGCCCACAAAAACTTGCCAATATATATAAATGTGACCATGCCTTTTAAATGCAGCTGCGTACGTATACAGCAAGGCAGCTCACAAGGCTTGTTTACCTCATAAATGAGGGCTTTGCATCAAAACCTGCTGCGATGCTAACCCAGAGAGTATGCTATCGAGGTAGGTAGGTAATACCAGTCGTGATTTCTGATTTAATCAGCTGCGGCCCTTGCAGATCGGGCGCTCGGACCTGTGTGAACTGTGTGAGTCAGTCTCCTGTGCATATGGCCTAAACACAAAACCACAGATGCTGCAGGTCACATATTTCTGTCACAGCGACTCAGCTAAGAGTACATTTTGGAAATGTGGTTTGAAGATTATGAATGTGGACATAGAAGTGTTAAGATGATAACTGAAGAACAGTGGGTTCAGACAACCACACTATGCTGAAAAAAGAGAAGTTGTTGCTGTTGTGGTCTTTGAATTATAGACATTAGGCAGGATGACATGCACTGGTCGAATTGTGACTATGATAATGATTGGCTATAACATGGTTGATATATTTACGTGGCTATTAGTGGGACGGACTGCTTTATGTTCTCTACATGTGAGATTGACAAATAAACACTTTTGGGTAAGTTGCTCTAAAAAGGTAATTATTGCTAGCTACTAATTATTACATCTTGGTTAGATCAATGTACTAATTACTCTCTCGGAAAAGTATTGCATTACTAATTACTTTCTAAATCCCTTATCAACCTCGACCAGCTGAACAAAAGGATAGACATGAAACTGCTTTTTTGATTCTTTCAAATGAATAGTAAAAAAATAGCATACATTATTCTTGATCTGGCCAAAGTATTTAAAGGGAGGTTATATTTTAACACGTTAGATGTAAAATTTTGATGTTAAATCCACTCTTGTTTTATATTAAAGACAGTTATTAAAGTCCCCCTGTGAAAATTCAGCTTTTAATGTTGTTTATATGTCTATGTGGTGTTTTTAATATGCTTTAAGACAAACCATGTGTAAATTCATAAGTCGACAGCATTGCTGAGTATTTCCTCCTTAAAACTGCAGTGAACCAAAGACAGTCTCAAAAACACGCTTTGAAATCGCTGGTGTTTCTGACGTCACAAACTACCTTGTAACCAATCAGATCAACGTGTGATCGTCAACCAGTGGATCTCTGAGCTGAGTGAGTGAGTGGAGGCGGGGCTCATTTGCATATTCATAGAACCGCGTATATATTAAATGAGGCAAGGGTGTCAAGTTATATTCAAGCTATTTTAAGACATGAAGAATTTTTTTTCAAGGAAAAAACATTTAAATATATAATTTTGGTGATCAAAGATGATTTTAAGGGAAAAAAATATTTTCTACAGGGGGACTTTAATTACTTAGTAATGCATTACACCCAACACTGCAAATAAACATGGAGCAATGCGAAAATATAAAGCGTGACATGTTCCAAATAAGTCGAGGTGAGAAAGAAACCTGTACATTTTGCATTGTTCTCAGAATTATGATTTCAAATCGATCTGCTCATGACCATCTAGAGAAACTTCCTGCTTTACGACTGATCAAACAATCAGTGGGTGAATTGTAGCCAGAATAAATTGCTAATCAGATTTGAATGCCTAAAAGTGTTTTCAGAAACAAGAGATTAGAAAATTCACTAAACTTCCAGCTCTTTCTATTTTTATCTAAAAACATTTACCCAGAACATTTGAGTTACAGCTTAAAAAAATCGTAAGTGGGGGAATATTGATGTATTTTAGGTCGTGGAATAAAACGTGAAAGTGTCTTGAGCTTGTGTTCACCACAGACCTTACTTCAGCCATTTAACCCATTCAAAAAACCCACTGACTTCGGGAAGATGAAACCGGAAGTGCTAAAACGCTAACTAAAATGCTGCGTTTTGGCCTACAAAGTGATTTCATACCTGCACCACTCTATATTAGTTTGATTTGAAAGTTAAATCACCTTTCAACAGTCTCCTGATATTGATATATCCAAAGAGTGACAAAAGCAGTCCAGTGTGTTTGTGTGCTAGCATGAAGGCTTCACACATATTGCGGCTTCTCCACAGGAACCGTGTCAGAACATGTTCAGAGTGGCGATATGTGGATTTAAATAACCCAACAGGTGTGTGGGTGTGTGTGTGTGTGTGTGTGTGTGTCTGTGTCGCTTACCCACTGCTGTTTCTGCTGGCCTTGATTATCCACGTCCTGCTTCTGTTGGTACTTTCTATTACACAAACACATTTACACTTAGCAGGCGCTATTCAGCCGGCTCGTAACTTTATATCAAAGTGCAACATGGTTTGAAATTGTAAGATTTTGTAAAAATGAACGGTAAAAATGACCCTTTCTGATCTCATTGATAATCCACCAAAAAATGAAAAGTCTCACTCAACTAAACCCGTGTTGTTCTAAACCTGAATGACTGTCTTTCTTCTGCGTAACACAAAAGAATATATTTTGAAGAATGTTGGCAACCAAACAGTTTCGGGTCCCATTGACTTCCATTGTATTTTTTCTACATATAGTGGAAGTAAAAGGGAACTGAAAATGTTTGGTTACCAACAGTTCCACAGAACAAAGAGAGTCATACAGGTTTGGAACGAGTGAGTAAATGATTTTTGTTTGACCCATCCCTTTAAAAACTCTGAAACACACGAGACGTTTATCTGCGCACACTGACCTCTGTTCATCGATCTCTGACGCTCTCTCTTTGGCTTTCTTGTCCCGTAACTCGGCCTCCTTCACCTCTCGGTCCTTCCTTTCTCTTTCCAGCCGCTGCCTCTCCTCCGATGCCCTTCTCCTCTCCTCCTGGAGACGCTTCTCCTCGTCTTTCTGAGAAAGAGACAAAAGCATTGAGCTAAACAGAAATAGTTTAAATATAAAAGGCAGAATGAGAATATGGCTGTATGATCTTGATCTGTAAACTACTCTTGATTCTCTAAGCAATATATCACACAAGTGCTGTTTTTGTCCCAAATAGCATGAGTGCAAATGTGATATTGATTTTATACAACAGTTCAATAAATAAGAAGATAATATTGTTATATTTTAGACACAATTTTGTCTGTTTTGTTATGGTCTCAGTTTTCATAATGAAAATATTACTTACAAAGCCAGAGCAGAACTGTTGTAACACACAACGGTGTTTCTTTTCTGAATGAATCCGCGTTTGAGCGAATCAATCGGGTGAACTAATGATTCAATGACTCATTTATAAAGAGAGCCATTTACTTCATGCCTGAATGAATCAGCCGTTTGAACGAATCGAATGAATGACTTACTCATTTAGACATTTACCGCCACCTACTGGCAATTTTAGTATCTTATTTAGAGAATCACTTCATAAAAAAACAAAAACAAAAAAAAAAACACATATTTTGGGGACAGTTTGCCCCAATTATTATTATTTTTTTACATTTAGTTGTCTTCATGTCGTTTTAAAGCCTATGACTTTCTGTTGCGGAATATAAAAGAAGATCTTTTGAAGAATGTTGGTAACTGGTTTGGTCTGTAAATATATTTAAATACAAATTCAGATGCAGCTTCTGAATTCAGCCCAAACATTTATGTGTAATAAATCAATTAAATATTACAAAAAGCAGCTTTAGGAAGAAATGTCTATTTGATGCTTTTCTCGTTTCAAACAATAATGACTTTAAATCATCTTTTAGGGGTAATTTATCAGCCAAGTTTGATGTGCGATTAATTTGTGATTAATTAATCGGCACATCACGAAATTAATTAGATAAAAAACTTTAAACGCTTGACAGTCCTACATGAAATAATTCTAAAAAAGACAGATTCACACCATCAACAACATCTTTAAAGAAGCAGGATTCCCACAGACTATGAAAAACTGGATAAATGAGGTAGGCTAATTATAGAAATGTGATTTCTAGACTTGGAAAAGTCATGTAAATTTATATAAAAAAAAAATCTACACAGGGATATATATATATATATATATATATATATATATATATATATATATATATATATATATATATATATATATATATATATATATATATATATTCTAAAGAATATACTTTTTTTCTATTAATGACAAACTCAAAAAATTGGGTATGAGTAAAAATTGTGAGTAACAAATATTTTTCAAAAATGATATCCTTATCCAGTATATCATAAACTAAAAAGTAATGGAGCCTTCAAATATTGGAGTCAAAAAGCTTGAGAATTGCATTAAAATGCTTATTTTGTCTGAGGCAACTGCACAACATACTTTACGCAGAAACTCTGAACCATGTGAGCATTACCTCTGCTTGGGCCCAGAAAGTGTCTTTGTTGGTTCTCTTGATTTCAGACATGGCGTTAGTCTTCTGGTAAACCGATCCCTGTATGGAAAAAACAATGACTGGTTAATTATAACTAAGTCCAGACGGAATTCTTAGACTTTGCATTTTCTGTGCTTATTTCAGTGGAAAGGTTTTGTGGAATGAAACTGAACATATTAAAATACAAATCGGAGCTGAGAGTGACACTCTTATAGCTATAAGCATTAGCCAAAATATTTAATAAGCATGCACATGGTGGTATTAATAAGCTCTCACAGCTTCTGCAGGGGTTAAAACAAAAGCAAGACTAACAATACATCAAAAAGATGTTTACGCATTCCCAGTGTCCTGTAGATAAATGACTCAGCTCATTTAATTGCAGTTTGTTGGGTCATTTGGAGCTCAGCAGAGAAATTACTCCAAACCACCATAACAGTTTTCACATTCCCAGCATTCTGGCTCCCTCCCTGTGAATCTCCTGACGCAGCACTGTGAAAGCGCGCTCGAGATAAACATGCGGCAGGCTGGCACTGACCCGGACACCACTGTGCCATCACAAGACCTGTCTGATGCCTTCTGCTTAGGGACGCACGATATAACCGCCAGCATATCGGTATCAGCCGATATCTTAAAGCCGATAACTAATGTATTATTTCCTTCAAGCTGAGACACTTCAGATGTGCACTGTTCAACATGATGGTTTTGAGTTGCTTGAAATATGATTGAAATCACTTCAATAAAGCAGGGCTCCAGACTAACTTTTTTTATTAGGAGCACTGTAGCCCCTGACTTAAAATTTTAGGAGCGCAAGCAGAAAATTTAGGGGCACACCTTCACATTTTCCCCCTAAATAACTATTACAGACAAATGCTTTGATAATAAATAGACTTAACGTATAGAAATTATGGTGCAGTTTTATTTTAAGTTCACAGGGCTCCAGACTAACATTTGAAGGCAGCAGCACTACGGTAAGTTCTACAGAAAGTGTTTGGTAGCACTGTGGGATGACAAAGCACTGAGCTTAATTTGAGGTGTATAGATAAAGTTAACTTTAATTATTATCATTCATAATGTCTTAATATTAATTCAAAAGCAAAATGAGTGACAATATATATATTAGGGAGTGAAAATAGCCAATAAACGCCCTTACCATGTTTACCATTACCATGTTTACAATGGTAATTTAGTCTTTTTTTTTTTTTTTTTTTTAAAATAAGTGTGAGTTTTCCTACTTCTTGAAACCTTCAGTTTTATAAATAGAGACAATCTTTAAAGGATGAACAAAAATGTTTTGGTCAACACATTAAAAATAACATTTAAATATGATATAGTTTTGAAGTGCTGGAAAAAGATGTACGCTACTTTTATAACCACAGTATACCATAGTTATAGTTATGCCTGGTTCAGATTACACAATGTTTTTGTATGTTACGATAGTCACTGTCAGATTACACGATTTTGACTCCTAAAAATCTTGTCATGTCGTGGACAAGAAACATGTCAGACTACACATTGCTTTACGACCAGTCATCGCGAGCCGTCTCACACACACATTCACTCGCACATATATGTACACACGCACTCACTCACATACACGCACTTGCACTCACTCACATACTCGCACTCGCACTCACTCACATACTCTCACTCACTCTCGCTTACGCACGCACACACACTCTCACTCACTCACTCACTCACTCACTCACTCACTCACTCACTCACTCACTCACTCACTCACTCACTCACTCACTCACTCACTCACTCACTCACTCACTCACTCACTCACTCACTCACTCACTCACACTCACTCTTGACGGAACCCGTCATGGAGGACCGTTAAAAAATTAAACATGCTAGTCTTTTTGTCGTGAAGCATCGCAGACGCGACATCGGTTGTCGCCCACTATGACACACTATACGAGATGAAATTTACTGGTCGCACATGTGCGACTGGATGTAAAATTCAGTCGCACACTCTCAAATTTTGGTCGCAGTCTGGAGCCCTGTAAAGGCAAATAAAGTTCAACGTAAAATGTGCACCAATCTGTCATATACTGTAGGCTACATAAAATTATAATAAGAACATTATAATTGTGCGTTTGGGACATGGATGTAATGTTTTTTTGTTTGTTTTTGTAATCAGGCTCTCTGGAAATTTGGATTTAGATTTGTCGGTCTATATATCGGTTATCGGCTTTCAAATATAAAGAATTATCGGTATCAGCCAAAATGTTCATATTGGTGCATCCCTACTTCAGCTGACAACTACACTTACCAAAGATGAAAAAACAGAAAATCTCTTTCAGAAGCAGTGTAAAAATCCAACTAGATGATTACATGCACTCATGACTACAAGGATGGGTCAATGTTAGTAATGCTACTCTTAACTATTTTGCACCAAAAACTGCTTTACTAAATGGCCATTTCCTCTCAGACCGCTGGTATTAAACAGGCTATTTGCTACTGTACCTTTAAGACTTCTGTATTTAAATTACCTCTGTTATATGATTAGCCTCTTCAAAGAGCAATGAAAATCCTGTTTTTCAAGATGAACGTACACTAAGATTCAAGTAGGATTTTTAAAAAAGTTTTTAAAAGACGTCTCTTCTGCTCAACAAGGGAGCATTTAATTGATACAGTAATATTGTGGATATCATTACCATTTAAAATGAGTGTTGTCACGATACTGGAATTTCAAACTTCGATACAATACCTTGAAAAATATTGATATTTGATATTATTTTCGATACCACGGGGAAAACTGCCATTTAAACTGCCATACAGATAATTTGTTATTATCTCGTAATTTTTGGATAATTTGGGTAATTTTGTTGCAATAGCTTACACACGACACAGGGAGGCTTTCGTTGAAACTAAACTAAATTTACAAAAAAACAAAAAAAACACAAGTAAACTGTTTAAAATCAAATAAACAAATAAATATAATAGAATTAACAGACAAATTAAACACGGCTTTAGGTTTTTCAGGTTGGCTAATAGTATTCAGATAAGAAATTAAACTAATCAGATGTAAAATAACACTGGATATTCTTCACTGTAAAAATTTAAGACAACTTTATGTTTACAATTAAATTATTTAAGTTATTTAGTCAAGATCAGTGGGTGATATCTCTGTCTTTTGTTCTTTGATTAACATGACAGACGGCAGCAGGTTTACTAGGCTACTGTCACTTTAAGAGCTAATGCATGGATCCAATATACTGATACACAACATGAGTTTTCTTAACTATTTATGTTCCAAAACTGACTGTATTTACCTGAATACTTGCCAAGACAGACATTTGACATATTTTTGTGTGTATTTGCCTGTTTAGGTGCAATAAGCGACGAAAAATAACTCAGTTTGGTTCTCGCAAACTGTTGGAGAGGCGGCTTTATGACAGCACCACATATATCAGTGTGTGGCTTTTGGTGTGAGCACGAAACCTGCAGGAATGAGTAAGATTTTGCACAATACAGCACCATTCAACCAGAGCAAATGAGACAACTGAGTGAGAGGAGGCGGGTGTGTGCCAACGCGCAGCTGGTATTCCTGATACTAGCGATATCAATACTGCAGAAAAGGAGTATTGGAACCATTTCAGATATTTCAGTATCTATACATATCGAAATATCAATATTTTTGACAACACTACTTAAAAGAACTGTTTTCTATGTGAATATATTGTAAAATGTAATTTATTCCTGTTATCTAAGCTGAATTTTCAGCATCATTACTCTTCAGAGTCACATGATCCTTCAGAAATCATTCTAATCATTATCATCAATGTTGAAAATAGTTGTTGAAGTTGTGCTGCTTAACTTAATGTAAACTGTTGTACAGCATTTATTTGAAATAGAAATTATAACATTATAAATGTCTGTACTGTCACCTTTGATTAATTTAATGTGTCCTTTCTGAATAAAAGTATTACTTTCTTTAAAAAAGAAAAATTGTGCTGAGCCCAAACTTTTGACCAGTAGTATAGGCATGTTGTAGGACTGGAAATAAAAGCTGCACTGGACAGTGCTCTGGTGCATGATGTGCGTGACACTGACCACAGGCCCCTGCGGCCCGGCGTCTCTGAAGCGATTGGTCTCTTTGTGAAAGCTGTAGTTGGCTCCTGAGGCTTTAGCCACTTTCTGCATGATGGTGTCAGGCTCCGCGTCCTCTTCCGCCCGTGCGTTTATCGTCACGTGAGCTCCCTGCAGACACAGAGCCATCAGTTTAGTCCCACACACAAAACACGGTTTCAATACTTGATTAAAACATGCGTATGAAACCATCAGATGCAAGCGTCAAAATTCACAGTCTGGTTTCAAACGAAACATGCCCATGCACACGTCCTCGACAGCTTATTTATTAGCACCCTTTGGTTGTGTGTTAGTTCTAACTGAAAATAAACACAGCTAGCTTAGATAGACTACATTTTCAATGTTCTAAATGCATCTTAAATGCCTCCTATGTTGCATCTTATGTTGCATCTTAAATGCATCTTATGTCACCTCGTATGTCGCCTCTTAGGTTGCATATTAAATGCATCTTATGTCTCCTCTTATGTCGCCTCTTAAATGCATTTTATGTCGCCTCTTATGTTGCATCTTAAATGCATCTCATGTCGCGTCTTATGTCGCCTCATATGTTGCATCTTAAATGCATCTTGTCACCTCTTATGTTGCATCTTAAATGCATCTTGTCACCTCTTATGTTGCATCTTAAATGCATCTCATGTCGCCTCATATGTTGCATCTTAAATGCATCTTGTCACCTCTTATGTTGCATCTTAAATGCATCTTAAATGCATCTTGTCACCTCTTATGTTGCATCTTAAATGCATCTCATGTCGCCTCATATGTTGCATCTTAAATGCATCTTGTCACCTCTTATGTTGCATCTTAAATGCATCTTGTCACCTCTTATGTCGCCTCATATGTTGCATCTTAAATGCATCTTGTCACCTCTTATGTTGCATCTTAAATGCATCTCATGTCGCCTCTTATGTCGCCTCTTAAATGCCTCTTATGTCGCCTCTTATGTCGCCTCTTAAATGCCTCTTATGTCGCCTCTTATGTCGCCTCTTATGTCGCCTCTTATGTCGCCTCTTATGTCGCCTCTTATGTCGCCTCTTATGTCGCCTCTTATGTCTCCTCTTAAATGCCTCTTATGTCGCCTCTTATGTCGCCTCTTATGTCGCCTCTTATGTCGCCTCTTATGTCGCCTCTTAAATGCCTCTTATGTCTCCTCTTAAATGCCTCTTATGTCGCCTCTTATGTCGCCTCTTAAATGCCTCTTATGTCTCCTCTTAAATGCCTCTTATGTCGCCTCTTATGTCGCCTCTTAAATGCCTCTTATGTCGCCTCTTAAATGCCTCTTATGTCGCCTCTTAAATGCCTCTTATGTCGCCTCTTATATTTAATTTAAAATTGATTTTTTGACTTAGTAATTTTTTCATTAAAATGTCATAGCTGGATATTCCAGTCAAACCAACACTGGAATATACGACAACACTCTCTGCTGACGTATGTCGGACTTCAATTATTTGACCCGCTTAAAAGCATATACCATCAATGAGCTCACAGTAGGCCTGTCTTTACAGGTTCACAGTCCTCCTCTGAAAGTTATCATTAAAAATCAGTTCCCCTGTGGAGAAAATAAATGGAGTTTTTACTTCCACAATGTGACTCTACTGACTGCAAGCTTGCATTTAGATCTCCCTCCATCCAATCAACAGCTGATGGATAGAACCATGCCACTAAAACTGATACAAATGCCCTCAAAAAGTCAAGATATGAAAAATGCAACAGTTCTTGTTACTGTTCTATATTTATAACATGATATAATTAAGCAATATCACACAAACAAGACTGACATTTTTCACAGATATCAGCAAGATTGCAAATGTGATGTTGCTTTCTTACAACAGTCTAGTAAACAAAGTTAACATTAAGTGACTTACATTTTAGATAAAATATTGTCCGTATTTTGCCAATGAAAATAGATCAAAACAAATCACATTAGAACCGTTGCGCGTCTCTTAGCAGCAGACAGTGGTGTTTCATTACTGAGTTAATCCATGGTTGAGTGAATTATTCAATGACACATTGGTAATACATTGACAATTCAAATATTATGGGTGACCAAACAGTTGATGGACCCCATTGACTTCCATAATATGAAAAAACAATACTATGGAAGTCAATGGTGCCCATTTACTGACATTCTTCAAAATATCTTCTTTTGTGTTCAATAGAAGAAATTCATTCAGGTTTGGAACAACTTGAGGGTGAGTAAATGATGACAGAATTTTTGGGTGAACAATCCCTTTAAGACCTACTGGCACTTTTAGTTTTACATTTTAAAAAATAGAATTAAATGTAATTTTTTAATTAAAAAAAATTAACAAAAAAATAAGCAAATGTAATCAAAGTGTAATGCCTTCATAGTAAAAATTGAAATAAGTGTGTAAATCCAATGCCACTTTAGATGTAGCTTCTGTACCACCTTTTGTTGATACTAATTTCATTTGGTAACAGCCCTATAGTGTATTATTAATCTAATTGAAATGATTAAATTTAATTTAACATAAAAGATGATATATATATGTAATAACGTAACCCCCCCCCCCCCGCCCCCCGTCCTTATAATGGTAAAAATGACCCAAGAAATCAATTTAAGTGGGCAAAAAAAACACCCCTTAAAGTAAAATTTTGAACCAGCCATGAGAATTTTAGATAGTGAGAGCTTGTGGTCGGATGTTGTCAAGCTCTGAATAACTACTACCAGCAAAGCCAAATCAAATGTGTCACTCTAGATATAGCCCATGATGTCATATCCTCTTGTGAGCCTCATCGCTGAAGTTCACGGATCATTAACTCAATAGCACTATTGACTAGGGGTGTAATGGTTCAAATAGCTCACGGTTCAGTTTGTATCACGGTTTTAGGGTCACGGTTTCAGTACGGTTTGGTGTGTGTTATAGGTTCAGGACTACTCTCAAATGAAAATAAAGCACAAAGATACACATGAAATACGTTTTTCATGTAGGTCTAACAGTAGTTTTCAGTGTAACAGAGTAATCAAATGTAAAATAACAGCATATTCTGTTTAAATAACATTTAACATTATTAAAGGGTTAGTTCACCCAAAAATGAAAATTCTGTCATTAATTCCTCATCTTTTTGATGAAATCTGAGAGATTTCTGTCCCTCCATTAACAGCTACACAACTAGAACTTTGACGCTTAAAAATAAGTTCATAAAGAGATTGCAAAACTAATCCATATGAGTTTTTACAGTTTCACCAAAACTATTCACAATACCCACACAACTGAAAAGAATATCAAAATAGCCAAGTTACCTTAAGAAAGTTGGCCATGGAGCTCACATGGTTCGCACACTGGCCTTTTCTGGCGTCTTTAACGCCCTCACCGGTCTGGGGGGGGGGAAAAAAGCACAAAAAGAAATGTCAAAAACATGGTCGTAAAAATGCATATATTAGGGGTGGCCGATGACCAAAATATTATGTAATTATACATCACGGTTATGGCATACATCCAATTTCATTTTATTTTTTTGCAGGAAACTCAATGAAAAACAGGTTATATATCAAATAACCAAGTGGCAATGTGTATTTTTAAGATAATTCAGTAAATCAATGAAATATGCCATCAAACTGTCCAGTCCTGATTAATTTTTGTATTGGACTTGGTGAATAGGAGATAAACTGATTCATAAATACATCTGACAGAGGTGCTTTACTGCGGCAACTGGGTCAGATAATCCCAAGGGCATCTATGCGATTATACAGTCCAGAAACCATGTGAAGAGTTAGAGAAGGAAGGAAACTCACCCAGTTGATGAGGACGTATTTGGGAAGGCCAGAGTTGGGGTCTTGAACTCGGCAAAAAGCATACATCACCTTCCCACTGTTCAGCTCCTCGAACAACTCCTCCAGACCACCATCTGGAAATCACAAACTTCTGCTGTCAAATCGTTTCAATAATTCAATATAAAATGATAACCACCATTTCCACCACCATTTGCATTCATACAATGCAATACACATGATGTTATGCAGACTTTTGTAAAATAAACCAAGCCTATTTTCCACATCTCACACAAACTTTTGGGAAATGAGCATGAAAAAATGATCTTTTTCATCTGAAAGTCAAAGTTTATGCAAGTAAAAGGATTATATGTAGTTTGAAAACATTGCAGATCCAGTTTAGACATTTCGTAAATTTGGACTGCTTTTGAGATGTCAAAAGTTGAAATAAAAGTGTTCTTATTAATTTCATATAATGACATTTAAAATAAAATTTGTCATGAATATTGAAAAAAATATATATATTTTTTGCATCACAGTGTTTATGTTATTCATGAAAAATATCTCAATTCTTTTTAATAAAAAGAGATTAACATGGTAATAACACTAACATTCAAACCTTTTACATTTTCAATACTGATACGCTGCAATATGGTTTAGTAAAAAAAAAAAAAAATTTTATATATATATATATATATATATATATATATATATATATATATATATATATATATATATATATATATACATATACATACACACACACACACACATTATTATAAGCTTATACTGTAAACAGACTCTGGACTGCAAAAATCATATGCATATTTTGCATTCATTATAAGAGTAAAATAAATAAATAAATAAGTAGATAAATAAAAGTGGGGTTTGAGACACTGCAGGGTTTTTTTTTAGTTGAAAAATTAAAATTAAATGTAAAATTAGAATAAATAATTTCACACAAAATAGATAAAAAATAAAGCACTTTCTAAAAATGCACTTTATATGTTCACCTGCATGTCCAACAACTGACATTACAGAGCCATGAACATGCAAACGTGTTGATAAATGATTAAAATATTAACTGAAAATTCTCAGTGGCTACTTCAAGTAAATGTCATATCAAAGGGCTTATAATATTATATTATACAAGAAGTGCATTACCTGGTAAGGAATATTTGTTCTCGTTTTTATTGATTATTGGAGCCTTTTATCACATTATGGTTTCAGCTGTTTTATAAACACAGTAAAAAGATATTACCACATAACACCCTTTTACCAAAGTTAAAATCAATGTTTATTCACAGCGGACCTTCTCCGTTTCCTTCACACACACATACAGAAAGATCTTCTCGCAGGAAGACAGATCCTCAGATGAATCTTGGCCTGTCCTTGACAGTCTGTCGGTTCACTGCACCGTTAATGTGATTCATTCACAGAACACACTGTACGGTGCAAAACAAGTCTGCAAGCCAGAGCTGATACTGTGTGCTTGAAACACTGTTTTATATCCTACACACCACATGATTCTAGTGCGAATAACACACTATAACGGCGGAGGAAAACCCACCTCCTTTCTCTGCCAGCCGGATGTCATTTGTGTTTCCCTCATAGGTGAAGAGAGCCCTGCAGACACACAAGTGTACAGGCAATGCATTACATAAAGACACAGATATATTTCAAGCAAATTCAAACAAAATAGACCAAAACAAGTCCGAAAACAGCTTGCCTTTCTGGAAGAGTTCACTCTGGCTGATAAACACCTAATCGAAAGCGACACACGTCACTGTTCTTAATACTGTAATCTAGTGTATAGTGCTATAAATAAACGTTATGTGACTTAAAGGTGCTCTAAGCCAGGGGTTTTCAAACTTTTTGTGTGTGTGGACCACTATTTGTAATCAAGAATTTTCATAATACACATAATAAAATATGTCTACACACAGTCCTAACTGATTTAATCCGCACCTCTAAATAGGCTTACTAGCACTAAAACTATAACTGGTCATCACATCAGTACAACAGGCTTGTTAAAAGAAAGTTTACTGCACACAACAGCTGCCACATATTTTATTTATTTATTTACTCAAGCGCCCGAGGGCATAATCAGGTTCATTTGAACAACAGGCATATTTCCATAGCAATGGAGTATGAAATCTATACAGTAATAACAACACTTGGATATAGTCAACATTTCAAAACCTTTGGCGATTTTAGGGGATTATTAATCTTCAGAGTTTTACAAGTCCTCAAAAAGTAGGCTTAACAGCACATCCGCAAAACATTTCAGAAACGCGAGATCAAGAAACTAACTGGAAATTAAAACAATAACAGGCCTTATTCATTCCATTTATAAACATTTCGTTTCATATAAACTGCCTATAAAGGCTATGCGTGTGGTGTGATAATGAGAACATATTTGCCTCTGACCTATACACATTTAATGGGCATTTAAACGCAAACGGGCAACGGCTCGTCTGGGCCGGTGTAGCTGAAACCTAATGCTAAGTAGCTTTCGTAGTATTTTCTCTTCACCCTCCTTTTCTTTGTTTTTTTATGAGGAATCTGGCTCGTAGATGCCGAGAGTCGAGATTGACTCACTGTCAATTATTGGTAACCTCTGCCTCTTTTCTCTTCAGAGAACCTGTTGCTATCCACCGATCCATATTGTGGTTCTAACGGCACTGAACTTGAACGTCACGGCCGAGCGCCACTAGCCTATTTTAGTAATCACACAATAACTTGACAATTTAATTGAAATTTTATATCAATATAGGCCTACATATTCTTTTTACTTTTTATTTTTTTAAGGGAATTTCCTGGTAAAATGAAGGTAAAAAAATATATATATATATTTTACATTTTATTTAGCCTTTCCACGGACCACCTGCAGTACCCTCACGGACCACAGTTTGGGAATGGCCGCTCTAAGCGATGTTGGGTGACTTCACTTCTTGTTGACGTTTGAAGTATTGTAGGCTAGCTCAACCCTCCCTCCTCCTCCTCATCCCGTCCACTCCCCCGATGTAAATTTGGGACTTTGCGCGTTCCTTCTCCTTTTCCCTCTTCTTTGTTATTTGTTCATCAGAACGTCGTCTCTTTGCTCGTGTGTCTGCCATATCAAAATTCTCAAGAATATAAAATTTTAACGTTAGTCGTTGTCTAGGACATCTCTCCTCTAGCTAACTTCCCTCTTCATGCTTCGCTCTCCCCCCCCCCCCCCTCCGCGGGGCAGCAGCCAATGGAAACTCGGTGGCGAGAATTTGTGTATGGCCGTTGCTATGGTTTCATATTTAAAGTACACACAAACCCCGGCCCCAAGCAGCGAAAACGTCACAGGCGTCGCGTCGGAACAAAAATTGATCGGATGCTGGTGGACAAGCGGCCTAACCCCCCCCCAACCCCCAATTCACTCTTGTCGGTTATTGGCTGGAACACTGTTTGTTATGTTTCGTGGTCCAGGCTGGGCCAGTTTGTTTTTGTTGCCGTTTGTGGAGCCTGGACTGTCTACAGAGACCGCGTTTTTTAACAGTGTGTTCAGGGGACAGGCAGCGAGCGGATATTAGTGAGGAGATGTTTGCTGGATGTGACAAACAATGTTTCAGCCTAAAAAACATGTGACATCGCTTAGAGCACCTTTAAATAACAAAATAAATAAATTAAAACTGAAATCAAAATTGTTAAAAACTAAATAAAACAAAAATGACAAAACCACAATAAAATCACTTAAACGTTAAAATACAAAAATACAAACGAATTCAAAATATCTCAAGGATAATAAATTTAGGGATGCACGATTTATCGGCCACCATATCGGTATCGGCCGATATATATTCATTTGTAATGTTATCGTTTTCGGCCTGATAAGAAATTTTGTCTGATATATTAAAACCGATAAATAATGGATTATTTCCTTCGGCTGAGACACTTCAGATGGTTTTGAATTGCTTGAAATATGATTGAAATCACTTCAAAACAGGAAAATACAATTCAGAGCGACATGTGCAGCGCAAATCTGTCGTATCGGCTACATAAAGTTATAATGAGAACATTAGAATTGTGTTTTTTGGACATGGCTTCTAATGGTGAGATTTTTGTTTTTGTAATCAGGCTCTCAAAAAATTGCATAAAAATTTGGATTTAGATTTATCGGCCAATATATTGGTTATCGGCTTTCAAATATACAGATTTATCAGTGTTCATATCGGTGCATCCCTAACTAAAATAAATAACATTTTGTTGACTGCGGTTCAATGAATGCAAAAGGAACTCCTCTCTGAAGTGTTTGTTATATGAGGAAGGTTTTGAGGCGGCACTTTGGGTGTGTGTGTGTGTGTGTAATCACTTTTGATTCTCTTTCTAAACAAAGACACTTGTATAGCAAGGAAGCCGTGTCAACTTCCTCTCTGAAACACTGAGCCAAGCCAACTCAACTCTCTCGACTGTCAGAAACAAGAAGTGGAGTAATGAGGAATAAGAAGTGCAGTAGTCTTATTTCTAGAAGGGCCCACAGTTCAGATCGTCCTGTGACATTCACACTCTGTTGTGGTTTGATATGGAAACGAAAGTGGCAATTGTTACGACGCAGCTGCTTCTTTATTAGGCGATGTTGAGTTGCTGACTCAGGAAAACCGCTGATTTTGTGACAATGTCTATCAGAAACACACTGACGCCTTAAACAGCAAACACTGCAGCCCATTATAAACTCCTCCATCTGTGTATATAAACTACTTACTTGTATTATCCAGCATGATTTGAGAAACAAAAGATTGCTCATAACTTTTCTTTATTTATGGGATTACATAGGATTTTTTAAAGTCTACATTTTGGACCCAACTGTATATAGATTAATACAATTTAGTGACAGAAAAAATAGATTAAAAATAGATAACATTTCTGTTTACTGGTCACACACAAACAACATGATGTTAATAATCTCGAAATTGCCAATTATCAGCCATTTATTTGCCGTAATATATTTAACGGGGCAAAAAAGTACAAAACACCATAAATCTGAAGTACTACAATCATAACTACCATCGGAAAGATTTTTTTTAATGTTTTTGAAAGAAGTCTCTTCTGCTCACCAAGGCTGCATTTATTTGATCAAAAATACAGTAAAATCAGTAATATTGTGAAATATTATTACAATGTTGAATAACTGTTTTCTATGTGGATATATAGTAAAGTGTAATTTATTCCTGTGATCAAAGCTGAATTTTCAGCATCATTACTCCAGTCTTCAGTGTCACATGATCCTTCAGATATCACTCTAATATGATGATTTGATGCTCAAGAAACATTTATGATTATTATTATCAATTTTGTGTGGAAACAGTGTAACATTCTTTCTAGGTTTCTTGTTTATTTGAAATAGAGTATTGTAACAATGTCTTTACTGTCACTTTTGATCAATTTTTTTGACGCCAAACTTCTGAATGGTATGGGACGTTTTTGCGAAACTCAAGTTGTCTGTATTACATTAGTGTTATTTTTCCCAAATGATCTCAGATCTCTGGGTAGGATGATGTGTAATTAATGTAGGTCATTTATAATCACTCTTAATTCCTAAAGCGTTTTTGATTCAACTCAAGAAGCGAACTGATCTTGTCCTGATTCTCACTTCTGTAAAATAAATGAAACTCAAATTCTTGAAGGCACAAAGCTAGAGGACTTTGATCTGGCATAAACCTGTCAAACATTAATATTGTTTCCGTATGACGAGAAGATCCGCTTAGCAACTGTAGAAGGAAGTGCATATACAGTTTGGCCTTGACACTTTTTGCATTGACATTCAACTTCTTTTTGATGTGAATCTTGCATGTAAACCCGGGTCACAAATAGTGGGCAGGGATTTGCCAACCCAGCATCCATATATGGACAAAGATTACAGGAAAATAAGGAGGTAGGAGTGTCTCAAGATAAGTGCACTTCTCCAAGCCCATGTTATCCAAAAAGTTGGGATGCTCCTGAACTGATCAGATCAGCTGATCTCATGTGTGCAAAGCAGGTCAAAGCACATGCATCATTTAATTAACATGAACTTTCCTTCATGTTGTTTTGGCCTAAAAGCAACAGTGAGAGGAAATCATTTCTGGAAGATTCAGTGTGTGAATGCTTGATGGGCACAGGAAGAAAGTGCAGTGATCTCGCGAACATCATGTTATTGATCCAAATGAGCAGTAATGATGATTTGTGATGGTGATAAACACCAAAAGGGCGTTTAAGAAGCCAAAGCAGACGCTAACAAGCTAAACATGAGGATGTCAGTGAGTGTAACGGAGACTCGACCGTTGAGTCGCTACTCACCAGTTAGTCTGAGACTTCTCATCCACAACCTCGTTATAGGCCGCGGTAAGAGCCGGGCCGTTTTTGCTGAGGTTCACCGCCATGATGGGTCGATCTGTGGGGGTTTAACCGTCCGACTCCGGGGACAGGAGACTCAGTGAACTCCAGTAACGGTAGATGGGGATCTTTCTCTCGGTTCTCCGTAGACAGGAAGCTCGCTGAGCCACATCACGTAGCAATAGCTCACTCCTCCCTGGAGAGACGTTACGAACCCTACTATGGGCAAGGCGGAGCTCATGAATATTCATGACGCAAAGTGAGGTTCGCCCAATAAGCGTTGCTGATTTGCTGCACAGCTGACGCTGGAATGTGGGCGAACGTCTTCACTTTTGATCAATAAAAGATCAAAATCTTACTGACCCCAAACTTTTGAACGCTAGTGCATGTTGATTTTTCCCATTTGCGAAACTCAAGTGTCTGTATTACATTAGTGTAATTTTTCCCAAATTATAACAGATCTCTTGAGTGTAATTAATGTAGGTCATTTATAATCACTGTTAATTTCTAAAGCGTTCATGGTCCAACTCAAGCAGCGAACTGATCTCGTACTCATTCTCACATCTGTAAAATTAATAATACGAACCCTACCATGGTCATTGGTCAAGGCGGAGTTCATGAATATTCATGAGGCAAAGTGAGGTTCGCCCAATAAGCGTTGCTGATTTGCTGCAGAGCTGACGCTGGAATGTGGGCGAACGTCTGCTGGCGAATGATGACTCGCCTTATAATAAATATTAATTAGGTTATGCGACTTCTGAATGTTACCAGGCAACGTTAAAATTACACATTTGCTAAGCCTTTGTCATAGTAGAAGTTTTAAATGAAGAGACATGCGGCAGCGACATCTGCTGGCCAGACATGAAAGTCGCACGTGGACACCTTTCTAAATTATTTAAATTTTTAAATAATTTCACCTGTGGTGAAAATCAAGCTTTTAATGTTGTTTATACATCTATGTGGTGTTTTACAAAAAAAAAAAAAAAAAAAAAAAATGCTTAAAGACGAACCATGTGCAAATTCATAAGTCGACACCATTGCTGAGTATTTTCTCCTTAAAACTGCAGTGAACCAAAGACAGTCTCAAAAACAAGGTTTGAAATCGCTGGGGTTTCTGACGTCACAAAATACCTTGTAACCAATCAGATCAACGTGTGATCGTCAACGAGTGGATCTATGAGCTGCTGTGAGTGAGTGAAGGCGGGGCTCATTTGCATATTGAATTTCACGTTTAAATAGGTAATTTTGGTTCAAATTATTGACTACAGGGGGACTTTAAAGCCATCCTAGGTGTTATTAAATCATAATTATATTTAAAAATATCCTGTCTCTTCCAAGCTTTATAATGGGAGTGAATAATAACTGAGATTTTAGCCAAAACAGCGCATCCATCCATCATAACAGTAATCCCTACGACTCCAGCAGGGGTTAATAAAGGCCTTCTGAAGTGAGGCGATGATTTATTTTCTAAGAAAAATATCCATTTTTATAAGTTTGAGAGTGAATTATGGGATTTTAGGTGAACTATTCCTTTAAAGGGATAGTTCACTTTGAAATTAAATTTTGGTATGTTTTAGCTTACCTCAAGGGCATCCAAGATGTAGGTGTATTTGTTTCCGCAGTAGTTTCAATTTTGATATTTTTAGGTCAAACCGTTCTTGTCTGTCAGTCGTATAATGCAGGTCTATGGTCACTGTCTCAAAGAGCATGCACAGAGAAGTCCAAATTAAACAATTCCCCATCGTAAGTACACATTGATGGCCTAAGACACAAAACAAGCGGTTTGTGTGAGAAAACGAACAGTATTTATATCGTTTTTACCTCTTGTACACTTTCCGGCGCTTGCGTAGACAAAGCCAGAACGCGCAAACACGTCACACACCAGGAAGCGCCCGCGCCCTCAGATCACTTGGACGTGGCTGTGTTACAAGAGGTAAAAACGATATAAATACTGTTTGTTTTCTCACACAAACCGCTCATTTCGTGTCTTAGGCCATCAATGTGTACTTACGATGGGGAATTGTTTAATTTGGACTTCTCTGTGCATGCTCTTTCAGATAGTGACCATAGACCTGCATTATACGACTGACAGACAAGAACGGTTTGACCTAAAAATATCAAAATTGAAACTACTGCGGAAACAAAGACACCTACATCTTGGATGCCCTTGAGGAACTAAAACATACCAAAATTTAATTTCAAAGTGAACTATCCCTTTAAAGTAATTTTTGTTAGGGGAAATTATCATGACAAAAATATCATATTGATACAAAACTTACACTTCTCAGAACAAGCTTCATTTTCTATTGTGCAAAATAATATAATTTATTAATAGCAGTAAAAAAAAAAAAAAAAAAAAAATTTAAAAAAGTATTTTATTTTGATCTTAGGTTGAAATATATGACCTGGACATGTTTTTATGAGATTCACCCTCCTATACATTCTGTCAAAGAACAGTGCAGTAGATAAAGTATGGAAATATCTGGTGTTCATACAATAAATCCAAGAGAATGCATTAAACAAAAGGAGCTTTATTCACTAAAGTTGACACCTTGGAGGTTAGTCTCAGCTGTACCGAGTCTGATTTCACGAGGAGAGAGCTGGTTAGATGACAGGGTTAAACAGTTAGCAAGGAGAGGTCATTATGGCTCTGTGTACCGTGTGTGTATGTGATACACAAAGTAGTACAGTACCAATCCACAGTTAAAACACAAAGTAAACAGTACAGTACAGTTGCTTATACATTGATGGTTAAGGCTAAGGTTTTATTGAGGGTCTTGGGGAAGGTGCGAGAATGGAAAAAGATCCCTGATATCTTGCAAAATAGCTGCGGAAAAAGGTTGAAGCCTATCAGAGTGCAAAAGCATGCTATACTGCCTTACTGTAGCACAATCTCGAAACCTCAGATGAAGCACTCGCAATTCCAGGACGACTGCGTTGGAGCTGATGACTGGAAGACGACAAATAAATAGCAAATAAATAAATAAACGTAACATTCTACAAGCGGACGCACGACCAGTGAGCCACGTTTAGTAGTGAAAAGTCAGGAAAAGTTGGCATACAATTTTACATTCCATTCAATTTAAGAGAAAAGAAAAGGAAAACTCTGTCAAATTACGCACCATCATGTTTCGTGTTTCACAAAAGGAGACGTCAAGCAGAATGTCCAAGCTGCTCATTTCCATACAATGACGGTAAATGGTGACCACAGCTGTCAGGACATGATTTTCAATACATATCGACTTAAATATTAGTTTGGAATTACATAATTCATGGCACTTTTTGAAAAACAAGATTTCTTCCTTTTGTGTTTTACAGAAGAAAGGGTTTGGAAAAACATGAGGGCGAGTAAATGATCGCAGAATTCACATTTTATCCCTTTAAAAGCACATCCACAAGACACAAGTGTCATTTCCCTTGGTGATAGTATACACATATGGTGCTAAATATAATCATGGCAATATTTAGCCCTTTTCAGGGAGTCTTGAGCCATGGGCTTGTGAAGAGCAGCACCAGAAAGTGATGGTGAGGAGATGTTCAGTTCACACTTTCTTTCCCAACGAGACGAGACTTCCCGATTCCGACACACTCCGGGGCTTTTCTTCCGAGCTCCAGTGCAGACGAGCGATTACATATCTTTCATTCTGCTCCGTGTAAACATCTTGATCAATATCCACCTCGAAATAGGCAGCCATGAGTTGATGAGCGTGTTTGTAGAAAAAAAAATTAATTTACAATAAAGTACTTCAGTCCAGCACCTGTGCTGGCCGTACATCAAACGTACCATCTACTCTGTCAAAAGTTAGTAATATTAGTGAGTACATGAACAAGAGCATCTAAAGATTGTTAAGGATTACACTCTTGTAGACAGATAAATGCTAAAAAGCCGGAAAATATTGCATTCATACGCTATGACGTGCCCTTTGCCTGCAAATTTGAAAGGGGCATAATTACATTTGGCAAAAATGGTGGTGGCATTTCTTTTTTTTTCTTCACACACAGTCATTTTCAGCATTTTTGCTCCCTCTCTTTTTTTCTGCAAGCAAATTGGGTGAAGTATAAAAATCTGCCTTGATTCCTAAAGCAACTTTACAATACTTATCAAAACAAATACTTACACATCTGTCATATCATGCACATGCGGCTGAGGCGAATTAAAGTCAGCAGCCGTTCGCACAGGACAAGCTCTCGCAGTAAAAACAAGAGGACGGAGCTTTCTGCTCATTCAGGGAATATGCTCGTCCGTAAACAGACACGATCAGAACAACACACTGAATCTGTCCGGCGCGTGTACACACAGAGCATCAATAACACATGTCCTGTGTGAACGGCCACATTAATTCTGTAAAACGTCATTCTAGATTAAATTAAGAATATGTCAAAAGGAGATATGATTATAACCAAATAATACATAAAAAACATTTCATGTCGAATAAATAATAACAGTGTGTCCTAATGAGACGTGACGCTGCAACACGCCATAAAAGCATCGTAGCTTTCCATCTTAAAAACCCGTGACGGCGATGCTCAACCTCAATGTAGTTTTATTTTATTTTGTACAATATGGTTTATATTTCTGCAACGTTGCGTTTGACGACTCGATCATCTCCGGTGCTTCCCAAGTTACAGAAAAATTCATGAATTTCACATGCGGAATATGTGTTTTGTACAATATTAAAATGTTTCATTTGTGATTGAATATCATGTTTTGTTTGACTACCCCAAAATCTATTTTAAATACATTTATTCCATACTGAGTATACTTCAAATCCATTCACATATTTATTGACTTTTAACTTAAAACTAAGTGATACAAATATTATAATTAACCTTTATTTGGAGTACTTCTTTATTGCACAATGCACATTTCTTATTATTATGCTTAAAATGTGTTATAATATCATTATTGGTAAGGATAGTATGATCACTATATAATATCAGTCTTTAAATGCAAGATATTTAAAGTGTAATTAAAGTGTACTTGCAATAGTTTCACTTTAGCACAATCAAATATACTTCAGAACTATTTCTGGATAACTAAACAAAATTAGTTGTTCCAATTTAACAGACTTTAAGTATATCATTTTAGTATACCAAAAGTACATCAGGGTATTAAGTACATAAATATGTAAATGTATTTGTAGTATACTATGCATAAAATAAATGCATTTTAGTATATTTATTTTCACTAGGACTTCTCTCCGTCTCGTCACTCGGATGTACGTCATTGCTTGCGTTGCACGAGCGCCCAATACTGGCGGATCCCTGGAAACGTGTTTAAACGTAACGCGCTGTTGTGACGTCACAATCATGTTGCATTGTGGTCTACGGAGGGTAAAGGGTTAGGATTATCGCATCATGTCTGCTTAGGACACCATGTTATGTTTCATTCTTTTTTTTTTAGAGATGTAGACTCACTTGACAATTTTTATGACCTCCATTTAAAAAATAAAAATGAAAAAAAAAATCAAATCACATTTGCTCATTAGGGACACCATCTTTTCCTAATCACATTCATAGTGTTTTATGGAGTAACCGAAATGGCAGGAAGTTGGAAGGCAGACACTACACTACGGTTTTCTGACACCCGAAAAATGTCTTTTTTTTACATTCTATCGCAAACTGTTTGAAAATGGAAAAGTGTGTTGAGTTCGCGTACACTCGCAACAATGGTTTTCATAAGGATTGTGAAACGGCTCAGACATGATCAAGCGTGTGTCACCAGCCTTCCAACTTCATCCCAATGTTTCCTCGTTCGGCAAAACATCACAATGACAAACAATGATGACGAGTAAACACTGAAAAAATCACAATGACAGTAATAATAGAACTAACAGTAGTACAAGTCTAACTTCCTGGGTTGTGGTACCCCGAGGTTTGTCCGGTTTTACAGTTTTCCTGGAGTTTTCCAGGCTAATCCGTTCAGACGGCGGGTTTAGGAGAACGGCACATGACAGCGGATTCAGCTCATAGTGGCTCTCACCTCCGCTTTCTGATTCCCTTCCAAGGGTCTGTTGTTTAGTTGTCCCCTCCCCTCAACATTCACTTATTTTTACTCCTCTTGTTACAAGTAAAAACGTGTTTCTCTGTCCGTTTGATTCTGTAGTTTTTTTCAGTCGCAGGCACTCTCACATGGCATACTTTTGCGTCCATTCTCTCGCTAGTCTGTTGTACCTGCGAGAAAAGAAAGGACACACTCTTATGACAGTTCTGGACTGTGAAAACACAACAAGGGTGAAGTTCATCGGGTTAATCGCAAAGATGAAGTTCACTGACTTTTTGAAATCCAGCGTTCAGTTTATTTGCTTGTTCTTGTCTTTATTGTCCCCATGGGAAAATTGTGTTTAAGCTTGTTTTAATACACAAACAATCAATTTAGACAAACATAAATTCACATCCATCACCTTAAACAATCCACTCATACTCATCATCACTGAGACCCACTCATTTTTACTCTGTAAAACAAAAATGGAGCCTATCTTTCATTAAAAAACTTAATAAATCGCCTGCAGCAAGAAGGATTGTTTCCCCCTATTTTTAGATAATACTGGCATCCTAAACCTGTGACCTGAAGGTTATAGCTCAAACCCTTTGGGCAATGGGGGCCTGTGATCCAAAATGATTTGAGATTTAATTTGGCAAACTTTTTTCTAAACCTGTCAAGGAACTACCAAGCAACTTCCTCGTAAAGCTGGATAAATTGAGAATCACAATTTGTTTTGTTTTAAATAGACATCACGACTCTACCATGATTCTGAACAGAGAACTTAAAGGGATAGTTCACCCAAAAATGAAAATTCTGTCATCATTTACTCTCCCTGAAGTCGTTTCAAACCAGCAAGACTTTCGTTCATCTTCGCAACACAAATGAAGATCTTTTTGATGAAATCTAAGAGATTTATATTTGTGTTCTGAAGAAAGTCTTACAGGTTTGAAACGACTTGAGGGAGAGTAAATGATGACAGAATTTTCATTTTTGGGTGAACTATCCCTTTAATTTACTAGAGGATCTGGCAAATTGTTAATTGCTGCAATCCGTTTTAAAATGTTTAATTAATATGAATTAATTCTTTTTTTTTTTTTGGTTTGAATAAATTGTTCAATGACTCTCATAAATACTTAACTTGTTTCATTACTGGATGAATCAGCGAATCTCTTGAATTAATGATTCAATGACAAATAAATTAGTTTGTCCCTTGTTGCCACCTACTGGTGTAACGATGTAATTGATACAATCGTTATCAAGTTACCTCCTATCACTACCATAGATGTCAGTGTATATATAATAACTATAAACTTTCATTCCAGTACTTCTGTGATAATTTGAATGCACCACAGAAATAATGATACTGTGTGGTTGAAAAGATGTTTCATATCTATACATGACAACTCTCTGGATCAGTCGCAGTGCCGACGCAGGTCTGTGATTTTGTCAAAGGTTTAATAGACACAGGCTAATCGATGTGACTTAGGAATAAGATCGTGGTGGTGTTTGAAATGAGATTGCGATCTAAAGCCCTATTCGGACGGGATTAACTTTACAAGGGTAGATGGAGTAATGGAATTTTACCACTGGACGTCTGTAATATTAATGGCCAGTTTGCACGGGATTAGATATCTCAGTAAACTAGCAGAAGTGGGAGAGTAACTTGATTTACACACCGCCGTCACTCCTGTCGTCATGTGTGTATTACGCTGCTTCCTGATATCACGTGCGCAAACACATATAACCTATCTTTATATATATATAAAACAGTTATGTCCGGTCGAACGATGTATTAATTAACCAGATAATAGGCACTTACCTTACGCTAAAAGACGTTTCGTGCCTCTAACAAGTGCTTTCGATCTTCTTTCTGATCTGAATGGTGTGTGTAAAACACTTGAGTTTTGCCACAGACTCGTCCCAGCGTCTAGAACGCAACTGAATGCATTTTCAAGCGTCTCCATACTTGAAAAACCACAGAAAACTACTGTTAAACTGGAAATTACGAAATATTTACGTACATATTTACAGCGGGTCTATTCGCACGGGATTAGAGATTAGCCGCTTTCCGACCGGAGGAACCTTTTCATAGTTCCTAGAACTATTGGCTAAAGTACCCGTATGTTCCTGCGGTGCGAACACGCCGACTAGGAACGATTTTAGTTCTAGGAACTCCATTTGGAGGAACTAATTTAGCTCAGAGTAGGGTCTAACCCAGCACTATAGGAACTACCCGTGACGTTAAGGTGATGATACACAGGGCAACTTTTTGAGCAATCTTGCCGTCAACAGGCAACCAGATGAGACACAGGGTCCATGACTGATCTAAATTATCCAGACAGAAATGTACTGCCAATTTTCAATAGGAAAATGCCCAAGTAACAATCGATCGGCAAAATTGCCCAGCAACATTGCTCAAAAAGTTGCCCTGTGTATCATCACCTTTAGTGTTCGCTGATGACCGAACACCAGCACCTGCCATTTTTAAAACAGCTATATGTAAACACACAGATTATAGCCTATATATTTACTCCAGAAACTAGATACAAACATAAAAACAGTGATAGATGGGCCTCTAAACCTTTATGCTGAAGAGAAAATCCAACGCAACTTTGAGGGGACCAAGCCAAACATGATTATGTATTTCTGCTCAGCTAGCAACACAGGACATCAACCACACGGCATAGGCTAATAACCTTTTTTTTTCATATACTGTGTACTTTCTATAACAATTCTATCTAATAACATATTAAACAGTACTGTTAGACAGATCGCTAACTAATAAACACAGAGAATGCGAGCATTGTTTGCTCTGGCGTTCTCAGCGCCGCCAAAATAAAGGTCCGTCGCGTCGTCAAAATAAAAGTCAGCGTGCTTGCGTCACTCCCTAACTCCTCCTACCAGTTCCTATGGCCACTTGGCCAGTGCGAACGCAAACAGCAAAACCGAGGGGGGGAGAGTAGTTCATAGAACTGTTTAGAAGTGGACATTTCCTATAACTAAATTCCTGTAACTACTTGGTCGGAAAGCGGCCATAGTCCGTGATGATCACTGAGATGCACATTCGGATGGGACTAAAATCACAGAGAAGCTCTGGTGATTATTACTTTACCCCTCCTCTCCATGTTAAACTAGTCCCGTCCGAATAGGGCTTAACAATGCTTTTGGGAAACGCACCCCTGGTCTGGTCTGTGACATTTACTCAGCCCTAAACATAATGTCGAAGCAAACAAACTGTTATTGGTCGCTTTATATGTCAGTCGGTCCTACCTAAGTGGTCCTTGGCCAATCGAAGAGGCTATAGAGCCATCAGTCAAAGGTCTGACCATGTGACTAACATCTCTCAAACACGCCAAGATGAGGAAGAGCTTATTATTATTGTAACATGGACCGGAGTTTAGGTGTTTACTATTCACAATCAATGTCACAACTAAAGGGCAGATTCATATAGAATTTAACTGTGCAAGTATTGGCTATTTTACAACAGCGCTGAATGTGGCTCATCCAATCGGATTTGTTTTACTGTTCTGAGTCTTTTGCTCTTAACACAATTATCACATAATGCCATTTTTGTAGCGATGCCAGACTTATTTGGTGTTAAAATCTTGACGTCCATTGTTAAATAAAAGTACTGTACATCATACATCCAATTAATTCTATACATTCATATTAAATTAATTGGATTTTCCAATAAACACAAACTATTTTAATGCATTTTTGGGTCACTCACTTTTCTCTGTCTGCTTTATATGTATGTGCGATCTCAGGTACCAGCGGGTCATCTGGGTTCGGGTCACATAACAGGGAGCAGATGGACAACAAGACTAAAAAAAGAAGGGAACACATTAAAAAACACGATATAAAGCCAAACATCCGGCTCATCTCTACTATTGGAAAGCCTTGTGTTCATAGCAAGAAGAGCTTCTCCGGTGTTTGTTTGTCATATAACACAGTTTCCCGTGGAGTGATCCAAACTAGGTCACTTCTTAGAACAAAGATTAATCACTGTAGTCTGGCAGAGGAACACAGGTCTCTATTAGGCTTTCCAGTACACAAAACAAACAGTCAATCAGGCCCTGTTTACACCTGTATTAAGATGTGTTTTGGTTGATCGGATCACAAGTGGACGTTAAATACTGGAGTAAACGGGTCTAAAACACTTTGAGCTCGTCCAGTTTCCTCCACTTCCAGAGTTAGTGGAAAACACTTTCGACTGGATTGCTTTCGTAGTGTAAACGCTCATGTGACCGAATGTGTTCAAACAGCCACTAAAGACCGTCTTCTCTCCGTCTACTGGTCTAATGCGGGAACATTATGGGAAGAGTGATAGAGCGGGATTTAAACTGTCGCCTGAAGACTCAAGTTTGGTTTGAAGATGAAAAACGTACGAAGCACAATGTTCTCTCTCCATTCCTGATTTCTAACACACACTCACAGCGTTCGGCTGATCTCGCGTCTGTCAGAGCAGAAACTGAAGCTGATGCTCTCCGTGTGTTTCTCCATCATCTCCGGTCGCGTTCATATGTTAATATCGTGAGCTTATTTCATCCATTAGATCGAAAGATCTGAAAAAGCCCATACATTTACTCACCCATAGACCCTCCCCTCGAAGAAATCAGGACAGAAGTGTTTGAAAGTGGACAGAAGAGACGGATTAAAACACCAGGTGTAAACGGGAATGTGTTTCCCTCGTCTACTTGTGATCCGATCGACCAAAATACATGAGAATTCCTAAATTATAATGCTCATCTTAGTTTTCCTGAACAGGAGAGCATGTATGCCCTGTTGACCAATGCAATGGTGAGTTATAACCTGTACACAAATTGTATGTTAAAACTTGGTAATATAATTAAATAATGTTTAAAGAATATTACATTTTTTTTACATTTTTGTCATATTATTATCACTAATACATCTTGTCGTAGTAATATGTTCATACAGTGCAGATGAAGTCCTAAAGAATATGCATTCTACCATTCAACACATAATAATACATAATTAATACCATGCAATTTTAGAGTGCTTTTGTTCCCAATGGCAGCACAGCTGATATTCAGACCAACATCCTCCTTATGTGAAATTGCTTTATCATGTCACAATTTATTATATATAGTTATTATATGAGGTTCCAAAAAGTAGCATGGTATTAACATGGCATTAGATTTACAATTAGTGTCAAATAAATAAATTCAAAGTGACTGTTTGAAGCATTGAGAGGTTGCCTGAAACTTACCTTTGGACACAGTAAGTGCAGGAGACCACTGAGATCGCAGGATGTCCAGACAAATACTGCCATTACTGTTAATATTGGGGTGGTAGATTTTTGTTGTGAATGCGACCTGTCAATCAACGCAGAGAGTATTGATCACAGCATTGCAAACCACTACATACATTTGCATTAGTGCTGGAACGGATCACAAAATTCACGGTTCGGATCATTTACGGTTTTTTTCATTTTTACTGATTTTTCGGATCAGCAAAAAAATAAAAAAAATAAAAAAATAAATAAATAAATAAATAATAATAATAATAATAATATATATTATATATATATACACACACATGAAGTTCTTCGATACTACATCAGACTACTAGCCTAACTGATAAAGTTCAGACATTATTAAAAACAACTGAACAGTCAGTAATAATATAAGAACAAATACACAAATTACAAGCAGAGATGCATACTAAATCACAAAGTTACAAGGTCTAACAGTAGTAGCCTTTTCAGGTACAGAAATGAATAATCAAGCCTAAATGTAAAATAACACTATTTGTTCACTATAGAAATTAAATCACTATAATCTTTGTTAAAGCTGTATTTTGTTGTTTTATTAACATTAATGACACTGAATATTAGATGTGTGCTGTCACTTTAAGACCGGCTGCACGGACCGAAAACACGGACAAACATCCGGTTTCTTTCTCAACTGTTCACGTATGGCATAAACGAGAGAAAACTTGCCGAGTCGGGTCAACTGCAATCCATTCCACCCCTAATTTGCTTACGACTAATGGTCTCCAAACACAATGAATCGCACAAAGACACTGACCTTGGGTGGTTTAAACGGGTAGTCTGTTGGGAAATGAATCGTGAGGAAGAAAACCCCTCCTTGATATGGACTGTCATTCTGAAAAACAAGGACACAGTTTACTAATGTTTCATAGCCAGCATTTTTAGATTTTGCATATACAAATCAATTCAAACAGAGTTTATTTGCATACAGAAGTGTTAAAGGAGTTCAATTCACTAAATTATAACCATTTATGGTGCAAGCGACTTTTCATTTACATTTCAAAATGGAAATAAAATGCTACAAATGTGTTGAATATGTCCCTTAAAAAAAATAATTATTTAGGGTTCCCACATATTTGACCAATGAATTTCCAATGACATTTTACACTGCAGCAACCTTTTTTAAGACCTGCACAAATAAAATGAATACAGAATGTCCTAACAGAACATATAATCTCAAAATAAATCATGCATCTCTGATTATTTTACTTAATTAAACAGGCGGAGGCACACATTCAACTGGAAAGCTGGGTATCAGTCCCACCAGGATGACTGATTTTGTTGTTTATTTTCAGAAATTTGCGAAAAAAGTTTTTCTAATAATTAGGATATTAGAATTAATATTAGAATTGTTAGATGCCCAATAGTCAAACATGACACAAAGGACAAACAAAATGCATAACTCTTGTTTATTTTGGTCTCACCGATTTCTGTACCTGAATGTTGTTAGACTTAACTTAAAAACAAAGCATTTAATTTCTATCTTTCTTCTATTGTATTCATCTATACTTGTAATTTGTTTATTATTTCGTACGCAGATTCACTCCCCTACAAAATCACACCAATCATTCTGGAATGATTCATTCTTTCCAAATAGAGCTATTCAAGTCATCTGGTGAAATTATTTTCATATCGCAATATACTTTATATATAGCTGAAGAAAATAAATATTGCAATGTCAGTTTTTTCTAATATTTCTAATATTCTAATACCGAACTGAGTACTCTTTCGCAGTATACAGCGCTTTTATTAACTCTTTTAAGAACTTTAAAGCATTTCATGCTTTTTATTTGGCCATTCATCCATGTTTGTAAATAACTCCACCCAGTCCTAGGAACTTATGTGAGACGGCAGGTGAGAAATGTTTCGCTTTTATCTCTAACCATTAAATTAGAGATAATTCAATTAAATAGTTATAATTAATATTTTGCGAGACCTTCGCATTTTTACGATTATTTTGTGCTGATATCTTGAATTATGCAGGATCGGGAAAAAAATTGCGGAATCGTGCAAGACTGGAGGGACAAATAATCTACTCAAGGAATGTTTTACTCAATGTGTTTAAAGAAAGGCAATAAACAATTAAGTGTGCTGAGTAAAATCTAGACTTAAGGCGAGACACCTCAGGTGAATAAGGTTAAAAAAAAAACTATCATACTTCACCAGTTGATTGATTACATTAATAATTGCAAACATTTTTTGTATTAAAAGTTTTCTGAAATTGTATGTTTAAATATGCAAATGAGGTGCTATCTAATTAAATATGCACTAATTTGCATAAATGTCACACAAAAAAATCTGAACATTAGATGAAGTCGGGTTTAAAATTCTTGTTTTATTTTTTTCTTATATTAGAGTCATTGGTTTTCACAGAGGGGATTTTGGATATCTCTATTTATCACTCATTTATCATTTATCACATTTATCACAATGAAAATCCTGTCAACAGCCAAAAAATCAATACATTTTCGTCATTTTTTTATAAATAAAATGTTGTATAAAATCAGGAAAATTATATATGAACTAACCCTTCGGTAAAAACCTTCAGAATATAGATAAGAATAAAATTGTAAAGTTTGGTGTATGTAAATTTCACTGAAGTGGAGATTTCTGGCTCAATGTAGGAGGAAAAACTCATTTTAAT
This sequence comes from Squalius cephalus, assembly GCF_949319135.1. Lineage (NCBI taxonomy): Eukaryota > Metazoa > Chordata > Actinopteri > Cypriniformes > Leuciscidae > Squalius > Squalius cephalus. The sequence continues at coordinate 33,094,186 of NC_137137.1, forward strand.
AAAACGGCCTTTAAAGATATAGACTGTAATTGAAATCTCCAGAAACAAATAGATAAAGTGCTCTAAAAGATACAGTTAAAAGTGTATTTTGGATGTTTTCTGTCCACTAGTCTGAAAAAAACACTTTATGAAAAGCCCAAAATCTCAAAATTGACAGATGCATGAAAAAACACTGTTTTTGCCTATAGTGTCTGGCCAGACTGATAACTACACACATATAGTGTATAAACACAAACTTCTATGTTAGATGTGATTAATTGCAATTAATCGATTTGACAGCACTAATAACCAACATACCAATAATTATTACCATCCAAAAATTACGCGGGACTTAATTACAAGCAAGGCCGAAATACACTGGGACTCTTGTTTTGAAACGTCTACGCTTTTCTACTACAGCTGCTCATTAAAAAAGATGAGATATTAAATATGCACTCTTACAATCATCTATATTACAATATAAAAGCCATGAAGTAACATTGTCATAACTCAATCAACAGAATCATAAGCAATCGTTTGACATGGCAAATGTGCGGAATTCATTGATTGCGAACGTCTCTGAAACCAACAACAGGGCCGCGTTTTGACGTTGAATATTTATTTAATTAAATCATCACCTTTTGAAGTTTAACAATCACATTAGGCTGTCTATAAATGTAAGACCTCTGTTACACATTTTAAGATATTTAGGACTTTTTATGGCCTTAAATTTGATCAAACTGAACTTTTTAAGGACCTGCGGGGACCCTGCATTTAAAGTTTTTACAAATGTTTTAAGTCTACTGATTTTTCCAGGTCTAGAAATCACGACTGTGGGAACCCTGTAATTGGAAAAGAATAAGACAGCTACTCACCGGCCCCATTATTGTTGCCTGCCAGTGAAACACTGGAAAACATGAATCATGACATAAAATCAATTGAAGCAGAGCAAAAACTGATCCGATCATGTATGCTGAGAATGCCAGTTAGTGTTACACAATAACACATGTGAATATCTTTGTATTTAAACTGTAATCTGATAGTAGGGATGCATGATATATCGGCCACCATTTCAGTATCCGTCGATAAGTGTTCATTTTTGTTCATGTTATCGTTATCGACCGATATATTAAAGCTGATAAATGATGGATTATGTCCTTCAGCTGAGATGCTTCAGATGTGCACTGTTCACCATGATGGTTTTGAATTGCTTGAAATATGATTGAAATCACTTCAAAAAAGGAAAATACAGTTCAGTGCAACATTTGCAGTCTGTCATATCGGCTACATAAAATTATCATGAGAGCATTAGAATTGTGTGTTTCGGACATGGCTTTTAATGACAAGACTTTTGTTTTTGTAATCAGGTTCTCAAAAATTACATAAAACTTTGGATTTAGATTTATCGGCCAATATATCGGTTATCTGCTTTCAAATATAAAGAATTATCGGTATCAGCCAATATATCGGTTATCTGCTTTCAAATATAAATAATTATCGGTATCAGCCAATATATCGGATATCTGCTTTCAAATATAAAGAATTATCGGTATCAGCCAATATATCGGTTACCTGCTCACAAATATAAAGAATTATCGCATCGGCCAATATATTGGTTATCTGCTCACAAATATAAAGAATTATCGTATTGGCCAATATATCGGTTACCTGCTCACAAATATAAAGAATTATCGCATCGGCCAATATATTGGTTATCTGCTCACAAATATAAAGAATTATCGCATCGGCCAATATATCGGTTATCTGCTCACAAATATAAAGAATTATCATATCGGCCAATATATCGGTTATCTGCTCACAAATATAAAGAATTATCATATTGGCCAATATATTGGTTATCTGCTCACAAATATAAAGAATTATCGCATCGGCCAATATATTGGTTATCTGCTCACAAATATAAAGAATTATCGCATCGGCCAATATATTGGTTATCTGCTCACAAATATAAAGAATTATCGCATCGGCCAATATATCGGTTATCTGCTCACAAATATAAAGAATTATCATATTGGCCAATATATTGGTTATCTGCTCACAAATATAAAGAATTATCGTATCGGCCAAAATATCGGTTATCTGCTCACAAATATAAAGAATTATCGCATCGGCCAATATATCGGTTATCTGCTCACAAATATAAAGAATTATCGCATCGGCCAATATATCGGTTATCTGCTCACAAATATAAAGAATTATCGCATCGGCCAATATATTGGTTATCTGCTAACAAATATAAAGAATTATCGGTATCAGCCAATATATCAGTTACCTGCTTACAAATATAAAGAATTATCGCATCGGCCAATATATCGGTTATCTGCTCACAAATATAAAGAATTATCGCATCGGCCAATATATCGGTTATCTGCTCACAAATATAAAGAATTATCGCATCGGCCAATATATCAGTTACCTGCTAACAAATATAAAGAATTATCGGTATCAGCCAATATATCGGTTATCTGCTCACAAATATAAAGAATTATCGGTATCAGCCAATATATCAGTTACCTGCTTACAAATATAAAGAATTATCGCATCGGCCAATATATCGGTTATCTGCTCACAAATATAAAGAATTATCGCATCGGCCAATATATCGGTTATCTGCTCACAAATATAAAGAATTATCGCATCGGCCAATATATCGGTTATCTGCTCACAAATATAAAGAATTATCGCATCGGCCAATATATCGGTTATCTGCTCACAAATATAAAGAATTATCGCATCGGCCAATATATCGGTTATCTGCTCACAAATATAAAGAATTATCGCATCGGCCAATATATTGGTTATCTGCTAACAAATATAAAGAATTATCGTATCGGCCAATATATCGGTTATCTGCTCACAAATATAAAGAATTATCATATTGGCCAATATATCGGTTATCTGCTCACAAATATAAAGAATTATCGTATCGGCCAAAATATCGGTTATCTGCTCACAAATATAAAGAATTATCGCATCGGCCAATATATCGGTTATCTGCTCACAAATATAAAGAATTATCGCATCGGCCAATATATCGGTTATCTGCTCACAAATATAAAGAATTATCGCATCGGCCAATATATTGGTTATCTGCTCACAAATATAAAGAATTATCGGTATCAGACAATATATTGGTTATCTGCTAACAAATATAAAGAATTATCGGTATCGGCCAATATATCAGTTACCTGCTTACAAATATAAAGAATTATCGGTATCAGCCAATATATCGGTTATCTGCTCACAAATATAAAGAATTATCGTATCGGCCAATATATCGGTTATCTGCTCACAAATATAAAGAATTATCGTATTGGCCAATATATCGGTTATCTGCTCGCAAATATAAAGAATTATCGGTATCGGCCAATATATCGGTTATCTGCTCACAAATATAAAGAATTATCGTATCGGCCAATATATCGGTTATCTGCTCACAAATATAAAGAATTATCGGTATCAGCCAAAATGTTCATATCAGTGCATCCCTATCCAGTAGTAAGACATTATTATTCACTCGTTCCTCATATACTCACAGTCCTCTCCGACCGGACCTGCTGAACACTGGGCTGGTGGATCTCTCTGCAGGTCCGTCAGTTCCTGAGAGGAAAAAAATCTGAATTCAAGTGGCCATTTCAAGTAAAACAACATTTTTGGAGGAGGAAACTTTGCATTTGTAAGTGTACTTCAGGGAAAATTAGTAAGAGTGACATTTTAAAAAAAACAAAGGATTCCTCTCCTGATCAAAACTTCATCAGCACTAGGATACTTCATTTATTCAAAACGCTTTCTAAAAACAGAATTTGGCTCATGTTAGTGTAATGTGGTTGCCAACACATATTCCTGATGCTTTGGCTCTGAGGTTTGTTTCTATATTGAGATGTAGATAATTTCAGCGCAACCAACACTATGACAATCATCTCACTCTAGCAACTTGGACTAAGAATGAAATATGGATGTATAAACAATCGGTATAACTGAAAATATCAGGTTGTTACAGAAATATCAGTTGTGGAAAACACAGGCTCCTTGTGTGTCCGTCTTTGAAAAGATTATTTAAAGTCAAAATGTGATAGAGGTAAAAGTGTATAATTCACCAACATCAAAAAAAAAAATTATTATTATGTTTTGCATTAAGGCAAAAATATTGTAATACAATTATTCAAGATAGTACAAGTTTGGGTCAGTTTTTATTGTTTTTGAAAATCTAACCAAGGCTGCATTTAATTGATAAAGATATTTTAAATAGCTGTTTTCTATGTGAATATATAGTAAAGTGTAATTTATTCCTGTGATCAAAGCTGAATTTTCAGCACAGTGTCACATGATCCTTCAGAAATCATTCTAATATGATGATTTGATGATCAAGAAACATTTATGATTATTATCAATGTTGAAAACGGTTGTGCTACTTCATATCTTTGTGGAAACTGTGATACATTTTTTGCAGGATTCTTTGATCAACAGAAAGTACAAAAGAACAGCATTTATTTGAAATGGAAATCTTGTGTAACATTTTAAACGTCTTTACCATCACTCTGGATCAATTTAATGCGCCTTTGCTGAATAAAAGTACTAATTAAAACTAATGCGCAAACGGCGCAATCTCAGTGGATGGCACTCATCCCTGTTTTAATTTCAGCAAATCAGTTCGAGCAAACGCTGACAACGTGATTAACGTGCTTTGGTCCGGACCAAATATTGATTTTTTTTTGTTTGGTACGGTTCGCTTTCACACTGCTCTTTTTGCAAGTGAACCAAAATTTGTAAACAAACCCGCACGTGTGCTAAGGTCGTCCATTCATTGGACAGGAATTCTTAAGCAGGGAAAAGCAGGAAGAGCCAAAACAGGCTCAGCGTGGAGATATTTCGTAATGCAATATTTGTTATTTTACTGATTTGGTGTTATTCTCTACAAACGCAATATGAAGAAACTAATGAGCATCATGTCATCTATACGATGTTGTAATCAGGATTTTGAGAAGACGACGATGTGCTGCAAGACGGCTCCGGCGGAGAGAACATGCTTTTAAACCATTTTAAGCGCGATAAGACAAAAGAGATTATCATAATATAATGCTTGATTGACTGATTTTAAGAGTGTACATTTAGATATTTAAAAAGCTTTGACATTTTACAAAGACAAGCTGATTTGGTGGATTCAAAATAATAAATAATAAAATAAAATATATAGCCTATATATATATAAATTGTATTTAATTATATAATAGTATATCAGTCTGGCGAGTAACCAAAACAGTTTACTTGCCATTGGCGATTCTATTGCCAAGATGTGCAGAGGGTTGGCCTCTAATTCTCCTCTTGTATTGCTAGAAGTTGCTGTGTGACTCAGTGCCTGAAAAGGCCTGTCTAAAGATAGACTAGAGCTGTCAGCTGCTCGCCACCAACACTTTCAATAACTATAACCATCAGCACACTTAAAGAAACGCATAAGTGCCTCTGATGGGTCAGTTCATATCTAACCTTGTACACAACAACAGAAGAACAATAAATGGCTTTAAATGGCATTACTGCAAGAATAAAAGAACGCACTGCTGCTCAAACTATCCGACTTTTCATTTAGTTTAGTTCTATGAGAACCGAGAACAATAACTTTATTAAAGGGGTCATTCACAGCCTTTTTTTTTAAAACGTTCTCTGAGGTCCACTTTTAATGTTATCCATCCTAATTTAAAAGCAATAAGCTGTTTTCTCTCCTGTTTTTGACCCTTTCTATCAAACACTTGATGGGCGTGTCTCATTCAAGACTTGGAAGTAAACGCCCACTGCGGTGATTGGGTGACAGGTTTCCATATTAAAATAATTTTCAACATCCCAGATGTTACACGCGTGGAATTGTTCTGGAAAAACTTCTGATGTTGACAAATGTCTTGTTTTAAATATACTTTATAAGTCTTTGGTTGTGAGAAATAAAGTTTAAAAGGATAGTTCACCCAAAAATAAAAATTTGGTCATCATTTACTCTCCCTCAAGTTGTTCCAACCCTGAATGAGTTTCTTTCTTCTGCTGAACAAAAAAAGAAATTATTTTGAAAAATGTCGGTAACAAAACAGTCGTTGGACCCCATTGACTTCCATATTATTATTCTTCCATACTATGGAAGTCAATGGGGTCCAACAACTGTTTGGTTACCCATCTTTTTTTGTGTTCAGCAGAAGAAAGAAACTCATTCAGATTTGGAACAACTTGAGGGACAGTAAATGATGACAGAATATTCATTTTTGGGTGAACAATCCCTTTAAGTACTGAGTTACCACAGTTATAATTGACAAAAGATGACGTACGTTGTTTCCTGTAAACGCACTGTCGTTCTTATAGGCTATTAATTGTTCATCCTTTTCGATAAAGTGAAAAACATATACATTGTCATTTGCAGTGTCGTATTGATAAAATTAACCGTGTCTTACTGATGCCAAAACAGATGTTGCTCACTGAAGCTTTTATTCAGGATTACAGCTAATTGCTTCAATCAAAACAACAACAAAAGCAGCGTTTTTTTAAAGGGGTGGTGTAATGCCCTTTTCACAAGATGAAAAATAAGTCTCTGATGTACCCAGAGTGTGTATGTGAAGTTTTAGCTCAAGATACCCCACAGATATTTTTATATAGCATGTTAAAATTGTCACTTTTTGAGGGTGAGCCAAAACGCACAGATTTTGTGTCTGTCCCTTTAAATGCAAATGAGCTGCTGCTCCCGGTGCAGGGGGCGGAGCTTCAACAGCTTGTGTCCTTTTACCTCACACAGACATGCACTGAAAATGTCAATGTTTACATTCAAAGTCAGACAATAATGGAGAGACTCAAGAAGAAGTGACAACATGTAGAAGCAACAGGACATTTCTGAATGGTTAGTTGATGAATTTATGTTACTATAGTTATCTTCTAGTCATTGATTAGCATATTCGAGATGGTCCTCAATGCAGAGCATAAAATCCGGGGGGAGGAGTCGGATAAAATCCAACTCCTCCCACCTTACATACCTAAACCTACCAATCTCCACCCCCTGATCCCTAAACCCACCCCTAAACCTACCCATCTCCACCCCTAAACCTACCAATCTCCACCCCTTATACAAGATCCGACTCCTCCCCTCGGATCTTGTGTACTGCATTGAGGTGCTACTGGCATATTCTGTCATGATAATCTATAAATCACGTTCCTGGGGTCGGGTTTATGTAAATTTTAGGGTTTGTGATGTCACTAACCCAGGAGGAATGTCGTGTAGTCTCTACCAGCCGTTTGTTGTAGTCCTTAAAAAGCAATTTCTTTAAAAGCAAATATCTCCCTTTGCTTTGAACTTTGAGTGTTGTAACTTTGCAGATGTTGTTTATGCTCAAACAGCAACATTACACACTAACTAAAGTTAAAAAAGTGAAATCATAATCAACCACCCCTTTAAAGGCAGGGTAGGTAGGATTTTTCAAAAAAAAAAAAAAAAACTTCCAAATTTGTTTAAACTGTCTTTATATACCAATACATAATTAAAATGTAAGTACTCTGAAAAAGAGAGAATAAAAATCGAGTGTCTGTAGACCTCTCACGACTGTTGTAAACACAGCTAATTATTTCCATTCACTCCACCCCCTCCCTTCTGAGCTCCTTCCAAAGCCACGCCCCCAAAACACATGAACGCGCGACGCCGACCGCTCAGGCTCAGCTGGAAGACGCATTTATTTACCGGAGAGGAAGGAGCGCAGTGCATGCAGTGACATCATGTCAGAATCACATGTAATAAAATACCTAACTTTATCACTTTAAATATAAACAAATAAGATTTCTTTTAGTACTCACTATCAAGCTAGCATATCGATACTGGTAAAGTTTAAAATATACTTTGTTTGATTCGGTAACAAGCTATATTTATAGGTAACGAGCTATATTTATAAGGCAAAGCTAAAAACAGGTTGCATTGATACACGTATTTCCATTACCATCAGTTACACTGTGATGAAGGTGAATTTCGTGTAAGATTCATAACATATACGGTGTTTTGCGAGTTTCCATGATGAAAACATTGTTGACTCTAATGAGGACTACACTCCGGAGACAAGTACCACTTCGTCGGTTCGAGGACAGGTCCGGGGTCGAGGGCGAAGCAGAGGAGGTCGTTCAAGAGTGCGGGCAACCAGGGTCCGAGGAAGTAGTTTTTGCCTTGTTTGCCTTCGCTGACTGAATATGCAGGTGCTTTGAATTTTGAATGCTCTTTCTCTGCCATAATTTTACTCTTCGTAGGTTCCGCGCCTCTCTTGCACTCCTCAAATCAAACGGGTGCGCGCGCATATGGGCAGATCTTGTAGCAACAGGGGTGGTAGCCATGGTTGCGAGAGTGAGTGACAGTCGCCCAAACCAATCAACTGTTTCGTCCCGAATGGAAATAATGAGCTGTGTTTATTGCAGATTAAAAGGTCTACAGTCACTCGATTTTTATACTCTCTTTTTCAGAGCACTTACATTTTAATTATGTATTGGTATTAGGGGTGTCGCAATATACCGGTATTGACGATAATCGTGATATTCAAAGCATGAAATATCGACATCGTGTTAATTTAGAGCAATACAATATACCGGTATTGGCGATATTGGCGTTTTCTAGACGCAGCGCTCGTCCGCGCCCGCGCAGCTAGAGTGAAACACTCTGTCCACACCCGAAAAATGTAAGCTGAGCTCGCCAGTATTAACAACAGAGTTCTTCGGCTTCAAAGAAAACAGCACCTTAGAGGTGGACGCACACCGGACGAGAAGCGCAGCGCCACGTCTTTAAAATTCGAACACATTCTGTATGAGTGTACACCAGTGGCGGCTGCTGGTCTTTCAAAGAGGGGAAGCTCATTTTCGGCCTACATCATAAAAATTATTCATTTATTTATACGTAAATTCTACGTTCCTTTTCAAGAAAATGCTCTGTGAAAAATGTATGTAATAATATAATAAAGGTATAAATAATAATATAATAAAGTATAATAATAATGCTACTAATAATAATGTATATTTTTAATTATTTTAATAATTATTTTTGAATTATTACTAATAATAATAATATAAAAAAATATAATAAGTAATAATCTAATAAAGGTAAATGTATAATTGTGTGAAATGCATTATAAAATAAAAATTGGCTAGCAATTTCGACAAGCAAATACCAAGAAATAGGTTGCAGCAGTTTGTCTTTGAAAAATCCGCGATGGGACTGAGCTCGAACAGCTTCAACATCAGCGACTTTTTATTGTATGAAATCGCTGTCAATCAAAAGGAGACGCAGCCTTTCGACAGACCCTCCAATCATCACGCGGAAGCCCGGAGTCCGGGCCAGCCCACTCCCCATTCACTCCCAGAGACGCTGAGCGTCCGTGGGCGGAACATAATCGCAGCATTTAGCCAATGACCGTCTAGTTTCGAAGCGCTGAAAAAAACTGTTCGAAGCAGCCCCACTGAAGTCAACGGACGCTGGGCTTCAACAAGGAAATGCACTGTGACGCTACGGGAATGTATGAGAAGGAAATCGAGTCAGCCGACCTGTAACTGATTCTGAACGAACTCGTCTTTGAGACGAACGTTTTCTAACGCATTTTAGTCAATAAAATGTTAATACAATAGTACATATTTGACCATTCATTTTTTGACATTATAAGGGAAGCCGAGCTTCCCTTGCAGTCTTAAAGAAATCGCCACTGGTGTACACACACCGGACGAGAAGCGCAGCGCGGTTCTATTCGGCGTCTGTCCGCGGCGCCCAGCAACGGCTCAGGACCGTGTTCAAAATCTTGCCGCGACACAGAGCGCAGAAAAAAGTGTTCAGATCACAGACTCAGCAACTATTGTATTTAATTGTACAGTATAATCATAACATAGTACAGACATTATCTCAATTCCATAATGTCCTTAAACATAATGATATTGCTGGCCATAAACTGAGAAAGTGCGTGTCCGGTGTGCAATACCTCGAGTTGTCATAGACGCGACGCGGCTATTATTGTAATAGTCATCATGGAATGGGAAAGGTGACATTAACTGTTAACAGGGGGTTTCTGTTTTCATATATTTAATAAAGGGTGATTATTAAAATTAAGAACCCCGTTTTCTTTACTCATCTTATTTTTGTATTTGTATTTGCACTTGATTTTTTTATTCAAATCTGCTATCTGCATGACTTTATTGGCGCTGGTGCAACAATAGGTTTAAGAGCTTTTCAGTTCTTCAGGAAACCTTCAGACAGTGTTTGGCTTCAGTTTGAAACCAGATAAACTTCACATGCTTGTCTTCCTTCACAAAAATTTGCCATAGATTGAGTACGCAAGAAGTAAAAATGCATGTGCCTTGTGTTTATCAGTATCCTTATGTTTGTTGGGTAAAAAAGAAAAACTATATAACCCCCCCCCCCCATAGATTCTATAGATATCGCGATATATCGATATCGTGAATTATTTTGGCCACAATAACCGTGGTGTGAAAAATCTAACATCGTGACAGCCCTAATTGGTATATAAAGACAGTTTAAACAAATTTGAAAAAAAGTTTTTTATAAAAATCCTACCTACCCTACCTTTAAGTATCCGATATTCCAACGCATTAACCCCATAAATGCCGAAAGAACAGCAAATCACAACTATTCAGTCTGCAGATCCGATCTGTTTGCGTGTCTCTGTCTCGTATTTACTACTACATGACATGCACGAATCTGTGGCTAAAGAGGAAATTATGTAAAAGTAGACGTTTCTGAGCTTGGTTTCAATAAAAGCCGTTTTTGGACTAACTAGGACGTTTTGAGTTCTGAAACTTACAGGATATTTTTATAGTACAATTACCTTGCATGTCAAAAGATCAAGGAAAATTTGATTTCTCAATTCCTGACCTCTTTAATACATTAAATTGACTAGACATGATTCATACATTACAAACGGACCACAGCTTTGACAAATAAATGTTTTTATCAGAAATAAGACTATTCTCAATTTAAGAAAATTATGAAAGGTTATATAGTAATTCTATAAACCTGCAATACAGCATATTGGTATAGGCTACCGTTACTCATCGTCACTTACAGTAAGCAAAAGCAAATAAATACAGTCTCAATTTTCTTCAACGTTAGAGTCCATAGTATCAATCAACATAATACCTGTATTAATATAATTAGATTATTTTGCTTACATGATTAAATGCACGTTAAAAGGTTGTTTGTTTCTGATAGCCTGGACATGATCATTGCACAAGTGTGATGATCTCTGGCAGGATCAACACAACGCACCACATACTGTGTTACATATGTGCTGCTTTTAAAGGGGACGGATCTTCTGCTGTCTATTTTTGATCTGTTGTTGTCACTCTCTCTTCACCCCTGGTTGATGTAAAATGGCATTTGGAGAAAGTTAAATGTCTGAAATTGATTCACATTTAATAAAGTATCTAAAAATGTGCATTCAACATTTTTATGAATGGATCCTCTTGCAGGGCTTCTCAGACCTTAAAGTCCCCCTGTAATCAATAATTGTATCCCTTAAAACTCATTTTTGATCGTTTGTTTTCCTTAAAAGAAATTCCTTAATGCCTTAAAATATCTTGAATGTAACTCGACACCCTTGCCTCATTTAGTATGCGTGTTCTATGAATATGCAAATGAGCCCCGCCTCCACTCACTCACTCACTCAGAGATCCACTGGTTGACGATCACACGTACTCGTTGATCTGATTTAGGGCCGCAACGACGCGTCGACGTCATTGATTACGTCGACTATGAAAATACATCGACGCGCATGAAATGTGTCGACGCGTTACATTCATTATTTACGTTTAAATACCGAGTAATGGTGGCTTCTGCTCCCGCTCATGGTGAAAATGACAGACCACGATCATCCAAAGTATGGGAATACTTTAAACTACGGCCGAACAGAAAGGTGCTTTGTTCACTATGCAAACTATGCCCCATTCGGTGACAATAAAATGGACTTTAATTTATAACTTATACTTAAATCTGTCAACGAAGCTTTCAGTGCATTTGCCAGTTTTTAAAAGTTGTTTTAAAAGCTGTGCACTCCCGCGGGACCCAACGCAACAGAGTGCGGCGCGGGAATATATATCTGATGGCCGAGTGCGGGCGGTAATGCACTCGTGTGTGTGCTGGTTGCGGGAGAATAAAACGATTCGCGGGACTTAAAAAATAGAATTATCTATAAATTGAACATCTAAAAACGAATAAATTGTCATTCATCTGTTGCACAAAAGCAACAAGGCCAACTAAAACAAAATAGAAACGATTTATAGAACAGAGTCTCTACCCATTTATAACATGTTTGCAGCGTTGAACAATGTAGCCAATCACAGACATATGTGTTGATTTCTTGAACGCAATGACCAATCAGATGCATTTAAGATAGAATTCCCTCACCTCTCAAAATAGACTTTTTGTTCAGTGCTGAATTCTGCATACTGGCAAATCATCTGATTATAGCAAACAAAGTGTAGATATTATGAAAGATTAATTGAGCAGCCAGTTTCATTTATAATAACAAAGATTTTTGAGATCGCGATGAACTGAGATGTCAGCTTTTTAGGAATTATTAAGGGAGAAAACCTTCCCGAGCAGGTCTCTAATGTAGACTTTAAAAACAAACGACTAACGTTATATTTACATTGACAGTAGCTCAGGCTGCAATCTATTGTATGTGAACCTTTTTGCAGATAAACACAAGTGCATTTTCGGACAAGTTAATGGACAAGTTAATTGAGTAAATCACTACGGTAATTAATAACAGACTATAGTAAACACATTTCCCAAATAACCCTGTGACTGTATCTTACTATTTTATGAAATAGTACCATTAGTTAAAAATAAAATTTTAAATGCTTCCTGTTCGCATATTTCATAATAAAATGACAAATATCCTTTCTGAAATAGAATTTTTTTGTCATCATTCATAGATTTCATGTTAAAATAATATACAGATGCACTACCCTCTTCAAAATACATCTGATATATTGTTTGCCAATGGATGAATCAGGTAATCCCAAAAATAATCATTAGATTAATCGGAAAAATAATCGTTAGATTAGTCGACTAATCGAAGAAATAATCGGTAGATTAATCGACAACAAAAATAATCGTTAGATGCAGCCCTAATCTGATTGGTTACAAGGTAGTTTGTGACGTCAGAAACACCAGCGATTTCAAAGCGTGTTTTTGAGACTGTCTTTGGTTCACTGCAGTTTTAAGGAGAAAATACTCAGCAATGGTGTCGACTTATGAATTTACACATGGTTTGTCAAAGCATATTTAAAACACCATATAGACTTATAAACAACATTAAAAGCTGCATTTTCACCACAGGGGGACTTTAAGATCCTTTCTGGTAACTAAAAATGTCAGCTGAAATTAAATTTCTGCCTAAAAATAACAGCATGTGAGTTCATAAGAACAAAATTTTTTCTTATAATTAGTGATTATGGAATGACTGAAATCAAAACACAGTGATTTTTTTTTTTTTTTTTGTGATTAAAGTAGTTATGCGAACAGGGTGGCGAATCTGTTAAAAATACCCTCCGCTGTCCTAGTGCCCTATTTGCCGAGCCATATATGGACACACTGACATTGGGGTTCAGCATTTGGCAACTTGAAAGCGGTGTCGCCCATCACGCATGCGCACCAGTGTCGTTTCTCTCATTCATGATGACCGACAACAGAAAAGATAAATTTTAACGATGTTAAGATCTCCACCGAACTTACAAGCCACAAATCATTCATAACAACACCTGAAAAAAAACCATAAACATGTGTTTTATGCGCACAGTTCCTTGTGCTACAACATCGCACGACGACAATAGATGTTGTCGATCACATATTGCGCAAAACAAACACTCGTAATCAGCAGTATCGAAGTATCAGTGACTGTTTATAACATAATGCCCGTGAATCTGTAACGATCAGAACGAGAACAAGCGTCTGTCGACTGCATGCATCCACCATTGGCCATCCGTCTTTGTCTTGACCAGATGGGGATAAAATGAGGAAAGTGCGAGTGCTTTACATTCACAACAGCGTTAGAAGATGACGATGAGGACATTGACAGAGGCTGTGAGGTTATGCGATCCACACAATGAACACAAACTCACCTTTTGGATTCTTTTCAACGCCATTTGCTCGCTGTATTACAGCACAGTGTCTGTTTGATCTAGTTCAGATACTGTTGGCCTGTACAGTTTGGATGAGAACGCGGTTGTTGTTGTTTTTTCCTCTCAGTGTCACACGTTAGGTACGTAATAACACAAAAGCACAGATTTGGACATTCACACTGCTGTTTAAACGGCAGTCGCCGATTTGAGGAATTCTTACCCCCTCTAACCTCACTGACAGTTTTTAGTGCTGTACTAGACAGCAGGACTGTAATCTCGCGAGACAACGCAACGCATTTTAGATAATATCGCGATACTAGAGCGTGCGTGTTAGCGAGGGGATCTTGGGAAATGTAGTTCTGTGGGCGTTACGTGCTAATTTTGCAGAAAGGATGTTGTGACAGAAGAAAATTATGATCGAAGCTGAAAATAAATCTACACCTTAATCATTCTACTTGATTTCTATCTCGTTTAGCTACACTAGTATAACGTTTTCGTTTTATTTACTTACACTAACATACCTTTTATGACTTAGGTTTTAAATTATATTTTTAATACACGCGAATCTATTCTTTCTTTTTATTTTCTCTAATACGAAAATTAAATGTATAGAAAGTTTTGAAAGTCAGGCCAATGTATTGCTGTGGTGTCTCTATCCACAAGATAGCGCTGTTTGACTATGTAAATGCTGGATAATCCAAAATATTTATTTTCTTTAGCACCAGCAAAAAGCGTGGGACAACATTACCATCATGTGAAGTTCATAAAAACAAGATTTTAGGGGGTTCCAAGAAAGTACTCTACCCTTAATGTTAAGCTACATGTAAATATGAAATGAGTCATACCCATAGACTGTAAAAAAAAAAAAATCATATTACAACTGCATATACACAGTTCAGTTAAATTATAACATTGGCCCTCTTTAATGCTGTTAAACAGAACGTACAAAGCAAACTGATATATATATATCTGATAGCTATAGCAATTGTAACAATGGAACTGTTTTGTTTCATTATTGTGTAACTGTTTAAATTTTACTTAGTAAAGCCTATCATTTAAAATACTTATTATATGCTTTTAAATAGCCAATAATAGCTAGGTTCCCCTTGTGACAACCTTGTGTTTAATGAACAGTATCTTGTTCCTGGGCAAAAACAGTGGAAATGTTCAATAGCTGTTTTGTAGCCAGGACTTTGAGAGTGTCTAAACAGAGAAAAACCTACTCTGAGAAATATTTAGTAAAAAGTCTGGTTTCCCCCATTCATTTATTTATAAAGTAATTCATTCCAGAAACCAGAACCAGAACAGGTTTTTCTCCGTTTTTGACGGAGCAATAACAACTCTGTTGTTTTCTGCAACCTATTTTGGTGAATTAATGGTAAATTTACAGTGGGTTATATTAACATTTCGTACTGGTCAACACTAAATGATCTGTTTCTTTATCTCTGCATGCCATGTGCATGAGTACAGAGGAAAATCGAAAAATTTGAATATGGTGCAAAAGTTATAATTTTGATGATTGATTTTGATGATTGATTTTTACAGCTTATGAAAACCCCAAATTCAAAATCTCAGAAAATTTGAATATTACATGGAATCAATAAAAAAAGGATTTTAAATACAGAAATGCCGGCCCTCTGAAAAGTATAATCACGCATATGCATATGTATATAGTTATATATACTAAATATATTAGTTTCACCTTTTAATTTGAATCACTGAAATACACGAACTTTTGCACGATATTCTAATTTTTCGAGTTTCACATCAGAGGCCTTGATGAATCTAGTGTAAAATATTGTATTGTGTTGTGTTTCGTCTCAGGTTTATCCAATATAACTGTGACACTAATGGCTTCTCTGTCAGCCTGAGGCAAGTCATGATCTCTCTGAGTGAATTTTATTCCAGCTGCTTAACATTGACAGCTCCTCTCCTGTAAAGCTGCCCCTATTGTGTGCTTAAAGTGAGCCATGCAGGGTTTATGCATGCTTTAACAATGAGAAACTCTCCTATAAAATCAAACAATGTGAATAAACGGCCTCACAAACATTCTTAAGTGTTATGTTTATAATATATATGGTATGAGCAAAAATAGTTGTTGTTTTTAGTCACTCATAAAACATATTTATTTGATCTCGAATGCTGATTGGTCAATGTGCCAAATAGGCTACAGTTGCTTAAAATAATATTTCGGATTCGGTACAGTCTAAATAAGATGTAATAATAGCTATATTTATCGTCCTGAATAACCGTTTAATGCTAAAATGGTTCTTTGGAGTTTGGGTTCTTTATTCCCGCCCTTTTGTATTTTAAATCTCTAACTGTCAAAATTGACCTTTTTCACAGACTGTGATGTCGCGTTTTAACGGTCTTGTCTTCAGCATTATAAATCTAATCCTGCAAGGTTTTTTTTTAAAATTGTATTTACATTTATTACAATATACTAGTTTGTGTTATATTGTTATATAATATCAAATTATAAAAAACTAGTTAACGCTGTGAGGGTTTCTAAACAACGTCTGTGGGAGTGACGGTAAAGTTGACATATTTCTCTCTTCCGTTATCAACCTTTCAAAAAGATATTAAGATTTATATGAAATCTTTATCCACCTCCTGTAAATTCTGAATATATGCTCATACCTTGGTGTTTTTGAGTAGCCTAATGTTTTATTTTAATTTAATTAATATTTTTGAGGAGAATTGTTCTAAGTGTTCTGTATATTCTTTATTACCTCTTTTATATTTACTCCTTTCTGGATTCAAATGTTATGTAATGCTTTTTCACTTGACTTATGTTTTACCCACTTTTGTGCTTTGTAAGCAATTGATAAATCTTTTTTGTTTGTTTGTTTTTGTTTGTTTAAGACTGCTTTTATCAATCTCTCTCTATTTTTTAACTCTTTTTTAAAGTTGTGAAAACTATATTGTGGAGTTTTCCTTTTGTTATATGAGCAAACAGGAAATATATTTAATGTAGTTTCTCATTCACCATAGAAGTTTACCCATCTATGACGACTTATTCTTCTGAGAAACCCGGAAATGTGAAAGCCGCCAAATTACAGATTTTCTGGAGCTACACAAACTGTCAACACACTCTCAAAAGGTACTTAATATCCTTCTTAAAATGTCTGTAATTTTTAACTTTTAAATTGTATCTGGTTTCCTATACCATACATAGGCCTATCTTTTTTCTCAGAACGAGCAACTCTGTTGAGATGAGGATAATTCTCTCTTCTTCTCCACGAAGCAAGAAAGTAAGTAACAGATATTGAATTTACGATCCCTAATTCTTACTCAGGTTAATGCATAAACATGCCCAGTCACAAAAACATTAAAGCTATCACGTGACTCTTTATCACTTTAACATCGTAAACACATACTGTCCGTCCATAATGGATTTTCTGAAAAGAAATGGAGCCAATTTTTGGATGATTTAAAAGCAGAAATGCAAAGCTTATATTTTTATAAAATCACTTGCATTAATTTTTCTGTTAAAACCTGTGTATTATTTAAGCTGTAAAGATGTTCTTGACATTTTAACGGAGCACTTTAGGGTTTCAGGGCACTATGTTTATTTTTTTTTACACTAAAATTATGTAAACATATTGTTTATGTCTTGTAGCTTATGTATTGAAACATATTTACAGATTTACCCATTCAAGGGGAAATTATTATTATTTATTTTTTTATCAGCATAATGCCACAAGTGCTGTCGATTAAGCTTAACTTGTACTGATCCTGGCATGTTCCTTTAATGAAATAAAGTTTTTTAGTTTTTTTTGTCAACTATTCTAAAATCAATAAGACACTGCTATATTGTTAAAATAATGTTAAAAAATAAATCTCAACTTCATTCCTTTTTATTCACAATACAGCACAGCAATTTATATATTATAGCTTAAATAAGTGAGTACAGATGAGGACAAGACCAATGTGCTCGTGCAGCCAAAAATGAAAAGTCAGTGCAAATATGTATGACTTTCTTGCTTCTGTGAAACACAAAAAGAGATATTCAGAAATTTAATTGATTGTTTTTGTCTCAGAGGGGATCTAATATTTTGTTTTAGGGGGCGACTTTTTATTTTTTGCCCTTCAACAAAACATATGTTATCTGTGAATAATGAATATGGATCTCATATATGAGATATACAATATATTGCCACATAAATTGTGTTAGCTGGAATTCCTACCACCACTTATTTAATGTTAGACATCCAGCTTTTAACCAATGAGATGTGGCTTAAAATTTCATAACTCCCCTTCTTAAGATTCCCCAGACAATTCAATTGGATTTGTACATTTTTCAAATGACATAATCTGAATGATCAAGTGTTGCCGATCAACAGCGCACAGATGTGTGTGTCATCTCTCAGCCTGTCTTCCATTAGTTAGTGAGGCCAATGATACTTCATTTCATTATCTGTTTAGGCTAGCGGAGGAGCGCGCTGATAAACCGGCGGATTGTGAGGGTGATTACTTTATCATTGTGCTGCCTCTATTCATGTGCGAGTCAGCTGGCTGCTCGAATTTCTGCGCTGCCTTGTCTCTCGGACCCTCATGAGTTTCCTTCTCTGTGTTTTAAACAAGGCGAGGACAGAAGAGCGGCCATTCTCTTCACAGGCCCGCATGAATAGCTGGCACTGTTCAGTGCTCTTAAATGGCTCTCCTCAGTGTCAGGTTTAGCGATCTCTCTTCAGTGTGACACTGAGAAGGAGTATTTTCCTTTTGCAGACCTAGAGATTCCAGCTGATAATATGGCATTGTCAAAGCTCATCCCTGCTCTTTGAATAAGTCCAGTGTCCTGAAGGAGTCCGATGCAGAAGAGACAAGAGAAGAGACGAGGAGTAGAGTAGATTAGAGGCGAGAGAAGAGACAAGACAAGAGACGAGTAGAGAAGAGATGAGTAGAGTAGATTAGAGTAGAGAGAAGGGACAAGAGAAGAGACGAGTGGAGAAGAGACGAGGAGAGACAAGAGAAGACACGAAGAGAGAGGAGACGGGTAGAGGAGAGTAGTGTAGAGTAGAGACGAGATGAGGAGAGATGAGGAAAGTAGAGTAGTGTAGAGTAGAGATGAGGAGAGATGAGTAGAGATGAGTAGAGTAGAGACGAGGAGAGTAGTGTAGAGTAGTGTAGAGTAGAGACGAGGAGACTAGTATATAGTTTAGTGTAGAGTAGAGATGAGGAAAGATGAGTAGAGTAGAGACGAGGAGAGTGGTGTAGAGTGGTGTAGAGTAGAGATGAGGAGAGTAGAGACGAGGAGAGTGGTGTAGAGTGGTGTAGAGTAGAGATGAGGAGAGTAGAGACGAGGAGAGTAGTGTAGAGTGGTGTAGAGTAGAGATGAGGAGAGTAGAGACGAGGAGACTAGTATAGAGTAGAGATGAGTAGAGATGAGTAGAGCAGAGACAAGGAGAGTAGTCTAGAGTAGTTTAGAGTAGAGATGAGGAAAGATGAGTAGAGTAGAGACGAGGAGAGTAGTGTAGAGTAGAGATGAGATGAGATGAGGAAAGATGAGTAGAGTAGAGACGAGGAGAGTAGTGTAGAGTAGTGTAGAGTAGAGATGAGATGAGGAGAGATGAGGAAAGTAGAGTAGAGTAGTGTAGAGTAGAGTAGTGTAGAGTAGAGACGAGGAAAGATGAGTAGAGATGAGTAGAGTAGAGACAAGGAGAGTAGTGTAGAGTAGTTTAGAGTAGAGATGAGGAAAGATGAGTAGAGTAGAGACGAGGAGAGTAGTGTAGAGTAGTGTAGAGTAGAGATGAGGAGAGATGAGGAAAGTAGAGTAGAGTAGTGTAGAGTAGAGACGAGGAGAGATGAGTAGAGATGAGTAGAGTAGAGACGAGGAGAGTAGTGTAGAGTAGTGTAGAGTAGAGACAAGGAGAATAGTGTAGAGTAGTGTAGAGTAGAGACGAGGAGAGATGAGTAGAGATGAGGAGAGTAGTGTAGAGTAGAGACGAGGAGAGATGAGTAGAGATGAGTAGAGTAGAGACGAGGAGAGTAGTGTAGAGTAGTGTAGAGTAGAGACAAGGAGAGTAGTGTAGAGTAGTGTAGAGTAGAGACGAGGAGAGATGAGTAGAGATGAGGAGAGTAGTGTAGAGTAGAGATGAGGAAAGATGAGTAGAGTAGAGACGAGGAGAGTAGTGTAGAGTAGAGACTTGGAGAGATGAGGAGAGTTGAGTAGAGTAGAGACGAGGAGAGGCGAGTGGCGAGACGAGAAGAATGGAGAGACAAGACGAGTAGAGTAGTGTAGAGATAAGAGGAGAGATGAGTAGAGGAGAGATGAGAGACGAGACAAGTAGAGTAGAGATGAGTAGAATAGAGTAGAGTAGAGTAGAGGCGAGTAGAGATGAGTAGAGTAGTGTAGAGATAAGAGGAGAGATGAGTAGAGGAGAGATGAGAGGAGAGACGAGACAAGTAGAGACGAGTAGAGTGGAGTAGAGGCGAGTGGAGTAGAGACGAGTAGAGTGGAGGTGGAGTAGAGGCGAGTGGAGTAGAGACGAGTAGAGTGGAGGCGAGTGGAGTAGAGACGAGTAGAGTAGAGGCGAGTAGAGTAGAGACAAGTAGAGTAGAGACGAGTAGAGTAGAGGCGAGTAGAGTAGAGACGAGTAGAGTAGAGTAAAGGCGAGTGGAGTAGAGTAGAGGCAAGTAGAGACGAGTAGAGTAGAGGCGAGTAGAGACGAGTAGAGTAGAGTAGAGTAGAGTAGAGGCTAGTGGAGTAGAGGCGAGTAGAGTAGAGACGAGTAGTTTAGAGTAGAGGCTAGTGGAGTAGAGTAGAGGCAAGTAGAGTAGAGACGAGTAGAGTAGAGTAGAGGCTAGTGGAGTAGAGTAGAGGCGAGTAGAGTAGAGTAGAGTAGAAGCTAGTGGAGTAGAGTAGAGGCTAGTGGAGTAGAGTAGAGACGAGTAGAGTAGAGACGAGTAGAGTAGAGGCGAGTAGAGTAGAGACGAGTAGAGTAGAGTAGAGGCTAGTGGAGTAGAGTAGAGGCAAGTAGAGTAGAGACGAGTAGAGTAGAGTAGAGGCTAGTGGAGTAGAGTAGAGGCGAGTAGAGTAGAGACGAGTAGAGTAGAGGCGAGTAGAGTAGAGTAGAGGCTAGTGGAGTAGAGTAGAGTAGAGTAGAGTAGAGTAGAGGCTAGTGGAGTAGAGTAGAGTAGAGTATAGGCAAGTAGAGTAGAGACGAGTAGAGTAGAGGCGAGTAGAGTAGAGGCGAGTAGAGTAGAGGTGAGTAGAGTAGAGGCGAGTAGAGACGAGTAGAGTAGAGTAGAGTAGAGGCAAGTAGAGTAGAGACGAGTAGAGTAGAGACGAGTAGAGTAGAGTAGAGGCTAGTGGAGTAGAGTATAGTAGTGTAGAGATGAGAGGAGAGTAGAGTAGAAACGAGATAAGAAGATCCAGACTTTTGTGGTTATTATATTTTAGAGTTATTCATTTGAAGAAAATATGGTGGCTCAAAATGGACATTTTAACAGATATTATTGTAGGATAATTGTTTATTGTATATTGTAATCAATAGTGACAGTAACGCCATTTATAATGTTACATCAGATTTCTGTTCCAAATAATTTTATCGTTTTTCTATTTCTTTTCTATTTTCCATAGCTTTCTATTCATCAAAGAATACTGTAAACATAATGTATCACGGTTTCCACAAAGATATGAAGCAGCACAACTATTTTCAACATTCATAAATGTTTCTTGAGCACTAAATCATCATATTAGAGTGATTTCTGAAGGATCATGTGACACTGACGACTGGAGTAATGATGCTGAAAATTCAGCTTTGATCACAGGAATAAATTACATTTTACAATATATTCACATAGATTATTTAAATCACACAGCTATTTAATAAAAAAAAAAAATGTATTTCAGTGTTACTGTTTTTACTGTATTTTTGATCAAATAAATGCAGCCTTGGTGAGCAGAAGAGACTCCTTTCAAAGATATTAAAACTTTTGAGCGAGTGTACTTTTTAAGACCCACCAACCTTTTGTTTTGATGCCTATCAGAGGTCTTGAAGCTTTCATTTGGCTGATCAGACCCCTGAAACCCCCCATAAACAACACCCCGGTTATCACTTAAACTCAAGAAGAAATGTTTCATATTCTGCACTATTTCTACGTCTCTGATCAAGTAATTGATAATGGGGCTCTTGTACAGAGGGTCAAAGGTTCTTGTTTCCATTAAAGCACAAGATGCTCTTTGGATCATTCTCAAATCATGCAGCGCTACTGTCATTAAAGTAAAATCACTATCTTACCAATTATAATGTTGATAATATAATTTACAATTTAAAGAAATTCCGTTTATGTAGGAAAAAAACATCAAAATAGAGGCATTTACATCTGTGAAACGTGTCAAAGTTTTAAGTTGATTAGATTTTTTTGTCCCCTTAGTATTATCAACAATCTTAAAGTGCCGTCCTCTTTTTGCTGGACATAATATAGATGACAAAAAACATTGTTGATAAGGTTATGTAATCAATCCGGGGCGGGCTGAAGCTCTTGCCAAGCTTGTGTTTATCAGGAATTCTTTGCGCTCATGGCAGATTTCAGTTGCGCTTCAGGCATGGGACGGGGGCAAGAGAAGTGTGTGAGTGTTTGCGTGTGAGCGCTCATAAAATTAGAGAGTCTCACACTCTCTCTCTGCCAGTGTTGGGTTACCGTAGACCAAACACGTTGCAGTATTTTAGAGTGTCTGCTTTCACCACCCTAGTAATGATGGATGCCCCCAGGTCCTGGGGTGCTGCATGAGTGTGTGTGTGTGTGTGTGTGTGTGTGTGTGTGTGTGTGTGTGTGTGTGTGTGTTATAGGAGAGGCCTGACCTCTCTCACACTGAACACAATTGAAAGTGGCACTGTAATGTGAGCAGAAGGGCCTGTGGGTGATCTTGGCCCACTGGCCATATCTGAGTGAGAAACCCCCTTTTATATCTTTTAGAGACCTTAAAGTTCAACACTCAAATGCTGGTTTGTACATGTTCATTGTGTAGCATCTATCGCTTGAAGATTTATCAAAGGCTTGTTCTGAGACCAGCTTAGAGTTTCATCCAACTAAATCCAACTAAAAGGGGAAAAAAAGACGCAAATCACACAATTTTAGTGTTTAACATCAAAAGCATGTAGTCCATTGTATGGGGAAAAGCAACAAAATCTACAAAATATCTCTTTTTGTGTTTCTCCTAAGAAATAAAGTCAAGGGTCAATGATATGTCATGTGGTGCAACTCGCCTCCAAAAATGAAATGGTATTTATGAATGAATAATTTATTATATTTAAATAATACTTTTTAGACCGGAAAATATATTTGAAAACCTTTTAAAAAAATATTTATACATTCAAGGTGCAAGTAAAATATGCTACTATGGTCACACTTAAGATTAGGGTTTAATTCTCACTATTAACTACGACTTTTGCTTCAATAAACTCCCAATTACTGCTTATTAATAGTTATTAAGTAGTTGTTAAGCTTAGGATTAAAGGATGTAGAATATGGTCATGCAGAATAAGACATTAATATGTGCTTTATAAACTATTTAAGTACTAATAAACAGCCAATATAATATGCATGCTAAGCAACTAGTTAGTGTTACCAATAGTTTAAATTAATATTAAATGCAATTAGTTCTGTTCAACATAAATGTAATAGTTTTTAACCACTTGAGTAGGACTTAAGTACATCTTTATGTAATTTCATATAGTAATAAAGGTTACACTTTACAATAAGGTTCATTAGTTAACTACCTTAGTTAATATGAACTAAGAATGAACAATACTTCTTCAGCATTTATTAATCTTAGTTAATATTAATTTCAACCTTTACTGATACATTATTAAAATCAAAGGTTGTATTTGTTAACATTAGTTAATGCACAGTGAACTAACATTAACATAGCTCATTGTTAGTTTGTGTTAGTTATTACATTATCTAATGTTAACTAATGAACCTTATTGTAAAGTGTTTGCTGGAGCATTTATGGTCAACTAAAATATGATGATCTTGAATTTAGTACATTTAAAATATATCAACTTTAAATGTAATATTAAAATAAAATTAAAATTATAATCAAGTGCTTTACAAGAGCTTTAGTATGTTAGTCAACACATATAACAACACAATAAGTGTTCTTAAACAAAAGATGATTAAACAATATGTACTTTAAACCTTTTAATTTGACATTACAACGTGTTCTTTGTTAAAGTCTACATAGGTGTGTTAAGAAACAAACATGAAAGTTCACCTAAGTGGCTTTTTATTTCAGCAATATTCAGTTAAAAAAAAAATACTTTTAAGATTTTGAGAACGCTACAAGTCCACATTCAATACATTTAAGCACACTTCTTTTTCACAAGTAAAACTAATATGTTTGTCCTTCTTTTTCTTTATCATGGACACTCTTATACATCATTAACCCTCATAGATTTGACGGTGAATAAATGTTAAAATAATACGTTGCTTTCAGTTTTCACATCACTTTAATCAGAGCACACAAGTTCCCAATCATTGATAAATGCAAGAATTGCGCCTGGATGATCTATAAAGAGCTCTGTGCACGGTGACAAATGTTTCTTTAATATAAATCTCTGCCCTTCAGCAATCTCCAAACTCTTTGGCCACTTTGTAACAGCACATCATTAAATTAAATTAAGTTAATATATATGAAGCATCACGTATGCAAGAAACCTGTGGGAAAATCATATTTCGCTTGGCATGTTGTGCATTGGTTTTAATGGCAGTTTGATTAAATTGGGCCCATTGTCATGCCAGCGGAGAAGAGCAGCTACAGCCCCTTTGTTCTGCGTCCACACTGAGAGGTTTGTCCACGGCTCTTATCAATGAGACTGATTTGATTATGAGCTCATAAGAGCGAGAGCAGTTCTCATGTTTATGGTGTGCTCAGCAACCCACAGCACAATGTCAGCCTGTCTGCGGGTCAATTCATGAAGAGGCTTCATTCTCTGAACTGCAGTCATGCCTGCACAACCTATTTCCTTTATCTGGCATTTAATTGTGTTTGCTGGGGCTCGTGTGTGTATGTCTAGACCTTTGTGCTGTCTACGACGGATCTGAGCCGTAGGAAACACACGGTTAATCGTTAAACGATCGCAATCTCGATTTAAACATCCTTATTCCTAAATGATAACGATTTGGTTTTGTCTATTTGACAAGTATGATCAGAGCGATTCAGATCTGCGTTGGCGAGATAGAGAGAGCAGTTGTCATGTATAGGTATGAAACAGCTTTACAAACACTTTTTTTTAACCACACAGTATCAATATTTCTGTGTGGGGTGAACGTTTAGAGTTCGGATATAAACACTGACATCTATGGTAGCGATAAATCACCTTTTGAAAGTAATTTTAAGATTGCATCAATTACATCGTTACACCAGTAGGTGGCGACAAGTGACTGTTAAAATTGTATCTGTCATTTAATCATTCAAGAGATTCACTCAAAAACACTGACTCATCCAGTAATGAGTTAAAGTCCCACTGAAGTGCCTTGAAACATGCAGCATTATTCAGTGTGTTGACGTAATTTCCACTGAAACAGGAAGACAGGGCGGGGCATATCAAGCAGCTCCTCCCCTTTTTTAAAATAGCCAATAGCGTTTAGTTTATATCACAGCTCGGCCAGAGCTTTTGCTCGGTAAAGCCACAGTTTCCTCCTAATCTCTAATCGTTTCTCCTCATAACCTCTTCCATATCAATTTAAAATACAGCATTCTGTGCAAAATTCAATTGGGTCTGATATGTTTTCTGGTCCGAGCGACTCGATCATATGATCCGCTCTGTGTATCGTGTCTCTAGACTGAAGCTGTGGCGGTTCGAGTGACACAAACGTGAAACCAGACTTACTCCGCCCCAATGGAAAGCATATTTACATTCCCTATCCCCTATATAGTGCTATGTGCCACTATGTGCCATTCACCATGTAGAAAATAGTAAATGTGTGAACAAGAGACCGATTTCAGCCACAGCTTCAGCTGACTACTAGCTGGCCTCCGTTACACATCCGTGGATTCATCTAACGGTAAAGCATATTTCCCTTTCTTCACTCTGTCCACCATCTGACACTTTATGTCCTGGGCCAAGTCAGAGATGCGCCAGGCAACAGTCCCGTTACAGAGGCACTGCTTCTAGCTCACGGGCCAGTTTATCCCCATGTTGCTATAGCAGCGGGTTTGATAAGGGTTTCCCCGATCGTGTGTGGCTTTTTTGCCTGTGCAATTAAATATGCCACCTCATATGATGCCTGTTGAGCTTTGGCAGGGATTGTTGTTTGTTTAGTTAGAACTTACTTTTGGCCTTGCAACTCTCGCTCCTTTCGTCGGAAAAAATCTACTGGTTTAGCAACAAGAGAGGGGTGCTTGGTTTTCAAGTGTCGTAGCATTTTTACAGGCTTCATGTGCAAGCACCTCAGTGCACACTACACATTGGGGATGTTGTACTTCGTTGACAATGTGAATCCATTCTGGATAAATTCGTCTCGATACTTTCGACACTTGGAGGAAGGCTGATCCGACTGCTGATGGATGTCCTCTTTATGCACACGCCGGGTCTCTTTCCGTACCTGAGGTCCAGTGGCGGGCCGAGCATTTCACACCTAGGCCTTCAGTGGTGTCCTACCTGAATTAATAACTTTTAATAGTGTAGCAACGCACAGACTCCCCATAATTGTTGTGAAATTGCTGTTTTTATTTTGCACCAGCAGTTATTGGGTTAATGCGGTGAGTTCGGAAAAGGCCGGTAGAGAGAAACGAGCGAGTGCGTTCGGCTTGTGTTGTGCGTGAGTGTTCAGTTGTTCTTGCGTTACGATTATAAGTTCAGAAACGAAGCCTCCCTTGTCTTGTCCTTCAAGGGTTACAATAGTCCCTTGTCAGACGTTACAATGGTATGAATGTTTGAAAAAACATTCGATCATAAATTTACAAGAAAAGTTAAGAAGAAAATCATATTCACCACGGAAAAAACGGGGGCAAAAAAGCATTATACTCACCAAAACTACTGATTATTTTTTACACAAAATCCATCCTAATTTCTTTCCTCAAAAATACTTCAATTACTCTGTTGTAGCCTACAGGTTATCTGTACGTTTCAGTTCCAGCAATAAGTATTTTCTATCGAGGCTAATGCTGAAAGTTGAGCCTGTCCTGTCGTATTTCTGGCATAAGTTTTAATTCGCTTTAGGGCTGAGAATGTCCTCTCGCCAGAAGCCGTGGACACCGGGACAGTCACCGCAAAACATGACGATGTGTACAGCTGACCCATGCTCTCACACAGATTTTTGAATGAGATGAGCGGGACTTTTGCCTTCAAAATCAGACGTGGTATACATTACAGTCAGTTCTGATTTTACCCGGACAGATCGAATAGAGTTTCGTGACTCTGCGTTAAGCTGGATGGCTGAATAAGGGATTTTCTCCGGTAGGTTTGAACCTGCTGGGGGTCGAGGAGGGAAAGACACATTAATTTGTGGGTTGAAAAACTATGAAATATATATTTTAGTTTATGCAGTTCGCTACAGATGGCGGTTAGCTAGCTCTGACTACCAGTAATAGTACGCGCTCTGACCATCCAATCAAAGGAAGTGAAAATGCAGACGTTATTGTACGCCTGTTAGATGGCCCCGGTGTAGTCAAATCGAAATCTGATTGGCTGATTATATCTGATTGATTATCTGATTGGTTAAAGAGCACCGTTACATTGCCATTAATTTTAAGCTACAGGCGCCTGCACTATTGATTCTGAAGGCCTCAAGGCAGATTTATTTGGCCATGGCAACACATGACGGCTGAAATATGATTGGATAAAAGCTCTAACATAAACATACACTTACTGGAAGCAGCGCAACCTAGAGAAAAGCTATGAAATTAAGAGAATGGACTATTGGGAATAATTTAATACTCATTCATGGAAATCATATATTTAAGTGCAAGTCAGTGATTCTGATAGTGTTTACTAGGCCAGCAGAGAAGGCCTGGCGGCCCACCACTGCTGAGGTCGATGGTGGCGCTTCTCCTCCGCTGGCCTTCCTTCGTTGTCTTTGGTCGATATTAACCAACGTTTCATTTTGACAAAAATATTATGCTAAGCTTAAAGCCTAAAAAATTACCTACGTGTCAGAATGTTTAACTTGGTGCTGTAAATTGAAAATTGAAAGGCTGATGGCTTTTTTTTTTTTGCATGGTTTTTATTTTTAATTTAACATCTATTTTTAGTATTTTTTTTACAATTATGGATAAAATATGCTATTTCTAATCATTATACTTTTATTTTTTTGATTTCTGTAAATCATCTCGTGACACCACCACAACCCCCCCCACCCCCACCCCCCGCTGGGGGTCGCGACACCGACTTTGGGAACCACTGGTTTAGGTGACTCACATCGGGCTCCTGTATGTTGCTTTGCATAAGATTAAAACGATACACAGAACAATAATGAATTTATAGATACAAAAAATTTACACAAACCTGTATTTTACCGAAGACACGCAACAATTTGACGGAGCTGCACTGCTCTCTCCTGAAGAGGTCGCAAAAAGCCTGCGCTAAATAACTGTTACGTCTAACCCAGGATCTGGGTAACACAAAAACTACCCAAACACTGGGTTGTTACGTCTGACCCAGGATCTGGGTAACACAAAAACTACCCTAACACTGGGTTGTTACATCTGACCCAGGATCTGGGTAACACAAAAACTACCCAAACACTGGGTTGTTACGTCTGACCCAGGATCTGGGTAACACAAAAACTACCCAAACACTGGGTCGTTACGTCTAACCCAGGATCTGGGTAACACAAAAACTACCCAAACACTGGGTTGTTACGTCTGACCCAGGATCTGGGTAACACAAAAACTACCCAAACACTGGGTCGTTACGTCTAACCCAGGATCTGGGTAACACAAAAACTACCCAAACACTGGGTTGTTACGTCTGACCCAGGATCTGGGTAACACAAAAACTACCCAAACACTGGGTTGTTACGTCTGACCCATGATCTGGGTAACACAAAAACTACCCAAACACTGGGTTGTTACGTCTAACCCAGGATCTGGGTAACACAAAAACTACCCAAACACTGGGTTGTTATGTCTGACCCAGGATCTGGGTAACACAAAAACTACCCAAACACTGGGTTGTTACGTCTGACCCAGGATCTGGATTACTCAATAACTACCCAAACACTGGGTTGTTACGTCTGACCCAGGAGCTGGGTAACACAAAAACCACCCAAACACTGAAAAAATAATCCTAAAAATTGAGCCAAAAGGCTCAACCCAGGATTTGGGTAGAAAAAGTAACCCAAAATTAAATGTTCTGCTCCACTGAGAGCGGTGCTGGCCTGAGGCATGCTGGGAACTGTAGTCCTGTATTGCATTGGCTCCCTCACAGCATGCAAATGAATCAAGCCAATTAAACACACGCAGCCCGAGGCAACCTGCCCACTTACACAACAACGCTCAGCTTTAACAACCATCAGAACCAATTCCACCCTGTACTTAATTGTCTTAAGTGGTTCATCGCTGAGAGACGGAGCTGATTTACCGGCGGGGGGTCGTTGCTTAATAACTCCCCATTTCCTTCATTTTACACAATTAGCATGAGTTATGTGCTCTATAAGAGGCGACGTAGATGGCCGGACTTTCATGAATGTCAGCACTATGCCGGAGAGCCTCGGCCAAGAATTTGACCCTTGTGTTTAATATATGACTTAGTGACTGCTAATGATAATTGCGAACTACTTGATTATGCGTCAGAGTTTCCGAGGTGCATGTGATTTAACGTACAGTAAAGCAGCTTCTTTGTGCTTAATAAAGGATGCATTGTCACAGATGACTAGCCATCAGTAACCCTCATTAAAGATAGTTTGAGAGCGATTGTTATTGTGTTCTGATGGGAAAAACTTGCAACAGCTGGAATTTCTGAATCACAGTGCAGACAAAATAAACAGGGAATAAGTGAGCATGGCTTTAACATGCACCGCTGTTGATGTGAGTAAGCCGTGTAAACTTTTGAATACAATGTTGTGCAGCGATCTACCCAAAACAGTTGTTTTCAGCTGGTACTAGAGTTGTGGATTGCACAGAAAAACAAATGCTAAATGCATAATGAAAAAGAAGTGCACTTAATCATGTTGAGTGTACACTTGTAGTGTACTCCAAATCTCTTAAGTATGCATTTTTGAAAACTGTAATTGCAGATAATATAAAATAAAAAATTAAATAAAAGCCACTTGAAGGGGTGGTTGATTATGATTTCACTTTTCTAACTTTAGCTAGTGTGTAATGTTGCTGTTTGAGCATAAACAACATCTGCAAAGTTACAACGCTCAAAGTTCAAAGCAAAGGGAGATATTTGCTTTTAAAGAAATCGCTTTTTAAGGACTACAACAAACGGCTGGTAGAGACTACACGACATTCCTCCCGCGTTAGTGACATCACCAACCCTAAAATGTATATAAACCCCGCCCCCCGGGACATGATTTATAGATTATCAAGACAGAATATGCTAATCAATGACTAGAAGATAACTACACATAAGCTACATAAATTCACCAACTAACCACTCAGAAATGTCCTGTTGCTTCTACATGTTGTCACTTCTTCTTGAGTCTCTCCATCTTTCTGACTACGGTTTGAACATAAAAGGCTAAAAGTTTTTGTAATTTTCAGTGCATGTCTGTGTGAGGTAATCAAAGCTGCTAAGGACAAGAGCTCTTGAAGCTCCGCCCCCTGTACCGGGAGAAGCAGCTCATTTGCATTTAAAGGAACAGACACAAAACGGTGCGTTTTTGCTCCTCCTCAAAAAGTGACAACTTTAACATGCTATATATAAATATCTGTGGGGTATTTTGAGCTAAAACTTCACATACACACTCTGGGGACATCAAAGACTTATTTTACATCTTGTGAAAAGGGCATTATACCAGCCCTTTAACTTAAGTGTAAAGAGACTATGACTAAGTTTTTTAAGTACAGGTACACTTTAAGAAAATGCGTTTCACTTTCAAACATAACATTCATTTCACACTTAAGTATATTCTTTATTTCCGTAATATTCTCTTTTTAAAAGTATGTTAGTGTGTGTGTGTTTTTTTTTTAACAAGGAAGGAAATGCTTCCGATTCTGTAATGCTGTTTTTAGCATTATAGGCCTCTCAACTCAGCAGTATTTGGGTGAAAATTCATCTGTCCCTTTACCAGAAGCTAGTTAGATAGCTTAGATATGCTTGAAAAAACCCTCATCCTTAAAAAACTAAATAAATGTATGACCCAAATTATATTGAATAAGATTAAAACACCTTTATAAAAAGGTGCAACTGCAAAATAAATAGTTTGTAGCCAACACAGTTTGTGGTAGTAATAATAATAACTGTGTGTGTGTGTGTGTGTGTGTGTGTGTGTGTGTGTGTGTGTGTGTGTGTGTGTGTGTGTGTGTGTGTGTGTTTTAAGATTGGATATTTAAGAATGGTATTTTAAGAAATCTTTTATTGTATTTTAAGATTGTAAATACATTTTCAAATATGTATTGATATTTGGAGGTTTAAACTAAATATATTTTTTAATATATACTTTTACTTCAAACATATATTTAGCATATGTTTACAATATATTTAAGCCAGAAGAAAAATATAGATTTTTTTTCTGTTTATTTTACCTTAAAGACATTTTTACGGAAGCCTGCTTTTGCCACAGTAAAAAATAAGGTAACTGCGAGGTAAATCTTTTTTTTTTTTTTTTTAAGATATAAAGATGCAGTTGTGCAATATAAAGTCACATTATGAGTTATGAAGTCACTTACAATTTAGGGTACATTTACATGACAACGATGTACTAAAAAAATGGAGAGGTTTTTTATTTGTGTTTTTCAAGTACAGACGGCAACGTTGTCTAAAAGATTTCCGTTCACACAGATCTGCAAAAACTATTAAAAACGCTGTATTACTCATGCAAGGCCAGTAGTTGGCGATGTCACTTTGTAAAGAAACACTATGCATCTATAGACTGAACTAGGGCTGTAGTACTCGAGTCCGGTCTTGGACTTGAGTCCGGACTCGAGACGGTTTTTCTATGGTCTCGGACTCGCTGGCATTCGGTCTCGGCCGCTGGTCTTGCCAAATATGGCTTTTGGTCTCAACCGAGTCCAGGTGTCTTTATTATGTTCCCAGTAAGCACACATACGTCGCCGCGATATTAAAACAAAATATTATTGGAGGGAAAGTGAAACACTGGCCACCTAATAACTAGCGATGGGCATTTCGTCTCTGTTTCGTGAGCCGGCTCTTTTGACTCACAAGCGGCTCTTTAAAAAATAAATGTTTAAATAAACTCGCTGAAAGTTCACCGCTAGTGCAACGTGAATATTCACATTTTTAATTGTCCATAACGACCCGAAAACTTGCCTGCTTGCCTTGCACATCTAATTAATGGGCAAAGTTTTCCGACTTTTTTTCTCACCTTCTTTTTTTTTTTTTTTCTGATGTGGATGTTATTGAGCTTGTAGAAGTTTAGCTCTTGCGTTCTTCTGAACATCTCGCTGAATGACATCTGAACATTGCCCGATGTAATTTCTGAGTCATATCACTCCATAATCTGCCTCTCTTTTAAATGCCTATTCCACGAGTGGTTTGCTCCAATGACTGGCTGTTTTAAAATATAGCAAATATCGAAACAAAATAACGCTTGCAGTCTCATCTACGAGACGTTTAGGCCTCCTCCAATAGTACTGACACCTGGGCTCATAGCTTGCAGGTTTGCTTAGTGGTAAACTTTTTTCATTTGACTGGTTCAACCGCCACCCGCCCGAATTTAATAAAAATTTTTTTTTTTTGTCACATCATCCACCCGATCCGCGGTTTATCCGCATCTCTAGTGTGTGTGTGTGTGTGTGTGTGTGTGTGTGTGAGTTGGCTCGGCCCTCCATCATGCAGTTTAATTGGTTGACATTGCGTGTATGATTGACAGGAACAGAATGTGAGGCTGATCAGACAGTCGAAATGAATGTGTGTGCGCCTTTAGGCCTATATAATTATTTTTTTGTTGTTCTTTGAATTGGTAAATTATTTTAAATAAAATTAAAATCATTCATTATTTCATTATTACATAATGATTTAATTTCTATAGGCTATATTTTTTAGCAGACTTTTTTTTCCTGTCCTGGACTCAGTCTTGACTCGGACTCGAACCTCTTTGCACTTGGTCTTGACTTGGACTCGACTAGTCCTGGTCTTGGACTTGACTTGGACTCGACAAAGGTGGTCTTGACTACAGCCCTAGACTGAACATGTAATACACATGTGCATGATGTCACCGTTTTCACAAATTCACATTTTTGTGAGCTTGCGTTTTCTGACCCCCAAAACGCCGTTGTTGTGTAAATGAGTGGCCAAAACGCGGAAATTTTTTTTTGTTGAAACTTAAACTCACATTTAAGGACCTGTACAACTCTAGCAGTGAGTGAAGGTAAGAAGGGAATTTCAAGACATGGAAAATTATACACACACTCACTGGATGGTAGTAGACCACCAAAACACAGACCAAGACAAGTCTTGAATCCAGTCAGTAGTACCGGATGGTTGTAGCCACCAGCATTCATTAGGAATCAATGTGATATAATCAGCTACTATATGACCCTTTTCAACGCGGCATATGTTGTGTTCTGTCTTCCGGTTTGTTGTTCCACAGCATGAAGGTAAGATCTTATGGATTTATGAATAAACCACTCATTTTTTTAAATCTACTGACATTTGCTATAACATCCGCTTCAAACATTAGGCAATGCTCATGATAACTTTAGTTAACTCTACAATAAGTAAATCCACTTCACCAGCTAATTATTCTACGACAGCGATGGCATAGAAATATACAGAGCGACCGCAAAAACTGAAGTTCAAACACAAAATCCTGCGCGCTTGTTTTTTTTCAGATACAGTTTAGCATTTTGGACTGAATAAACGTGTGTTTTAGTGTTCAGGCGCCAGAGGCAACTGTAAAACCGTAAAAAGATGGAAGTTTATTGTGAATGCCAGCCCAAACAGCGCTATAGGGAAAACTTTTAACACCTTACCGACTCATACAGGGCCCTATTGTCTTGCTCTCGGTTACATAATCATTGACATCATCAAGAAGAGACTATAATAGCAGTTTAAGCCTATTCTTGCACACGTTCTCACTCATCCAATCACTTATTAATTTGTTCACTCCCTCGTTTACTCAGCGACATATGAACCGTGTGACTCACTCTTTCTCAAAGAAGAGATTATTGCGACTGTGGCTTTTGGCTGAAGAGCAGGTATGAACATGTCAAAATAGGAAATGCAACACCCTCTAACATAACCTTTATTACGGTTCCTCTCCAAATCCATAATGACATGTGTGGTAAACGCTGTAAACCAGAGCCAATTATCATAGCAGAGATAATTATAGAGGGT
This sequence comes from Squalius cephalus, assembly GCF_949319135.1. NCBI lineage: Eukaryota > Metazoa > Chordata > Actinopteri > Cypriniformes > Leuciscidae > Squalius > Squalius cephalus. Next base: position 33,128,727 of record NC_137137.1, read on the forward strand.
GTGATTGTTTTTTTTTTTAGCTATTAGTTTGTTTGATTATGTGACAAATAGTTTGAGCTCGCTCCTGTACACTCCTGTTCAAACTGATCATGTAGTTTCTGTCAGAACGCCTATAGTTATTGTTACTACTGTAAATTATAATAAGTTAATACTGTACCCCCTTTAATCTGTGTAAAAAGCTTTCAGAATCTATTATTTGTTTCTTTGAGGACACCATGTTTCTACAGTTATACTATAGTGGAAACTATGGCATTTTAAATTTTATAATATACCATTTACAGGTTCTGTAACTTTTTTTCTTATAATATATTATAAAAATGCCATTTATTCCTGTGATCAAAGCTGAATTTTCAGCATCATTACTCCAGTCTTCAGTGTCATGTGATCCTTCAGAAATAATTCTAATAGGTTGATTTACTGCTCAACGTTTGTAATGATGAATCTGGAATTTAGTACATTTAAAATATATTAACTTTAATATTGAATAACATACAGTTAATATAATCAATTATACCGTGGTCTGTCTGAATACTCAATTCTGATTTGCTGGAAGGTGTGCAAAAAAAATTGAATGCACAAAGCTCCAAGTCAGTTTAATCACGTTCTATATTAATGCACTGCGCTTATTAAAGCGCACACACGTACGTCACTCGCACACATCGGAGATCGAGCTGCGCACACACTGCCTCGCGACTTTTATTAATAAATTAACTTCGCTGCTTCTGAATCACTAAATTATATTACTCAGCAAGAAGGTTGTTGTCACGTACTGCTCTGAGACAAGAAGGTTGAGGATCCAAATGCAGTTTATTTAAAGGGTTGTCCACAATCGTAATCCAAATCCAGGAAAGGGTCATAAACAAGCAAACAATCCAAACAATAGCAGGTAAAGGTGCTGTATGTAACTTTTTTTACTCTACTAAAGCATGAAAATGCCATAATATGTTTGCAGATATTTAGGAAACATGCTAAGTTCACATACTCGTTTCTCTGAAAACACTTCTACCGCCAGTTATTTTACTTATTATTTTACACGTTCCGTGTTGTCTGTCGGTTTTTGTTTTGGTCTGTGTGACTCCTCACATTCCCAGCTCAGCCAATAGTATTTTGACACCCGGGATGCCAGTTGGCGGGAAACACAGCGTATCGCAGCCATGGAAACGAGCAAACAAACTGGTCAAAGATTGCAGATGCCACACAACCTAAAAAGCCTTGATATCCATCTGAAAATCTCTATGAACGAGAGCATATTAAAACGCGGATAAATCAACTCATTAACTTACAGGGCCCTATCTTGCACCCAGCGCAATTGACTTTGTACACCGACGCATGTATCATTCCTATTTTGCACCCGCTCACAGCCGACTTTTCCCTCCACAGACGCACGTTGGTAAATTAAGGAATGAACTTGCGCTCCCGGGGGCGGTTCAGCGAAAAGAGGAGGCGTGTTCCGGCGCAAACGTTCCCTGGTGCTATTTTGCAGGTTTAGAAAACAATTCCGCCACAGACCAGGAAAACCCTAGTCTAAAGTCAGTGGCGTGTTGCGCATGTTATTCAAATGCTATTTTGAGGGCGCATGCTTGGTCATAATGTAGCGTGTGCACAACGCACATACACTTTGATTCTCTCGTCTACACTGAAGCAGCAGTTTTCATTTTTGCAAATCATAGGCTACATTATTACAAGAAAAAATATTACCACATGAGGGAAATCATTGTTGTGTCCATGAAGATGTGAAAAAATAGGCATAAATCTAGCTTACACATTTACCCAAAAAATCATACGCCTGTTTAACTGAAGATAATTTGGGTGAGTTTCTCCATCCCCAATGTCACTTCTCTGTGTTTTACGGCCCTGACGAGAACGTCGGTCTCCTCGGCTGTGAACCGCTCCTGGCGTGCGTCTGGCAAATCTGCCGTTATAATAGCAATCCGCCATGGAACAAGCGCGCCTGCTCTTAAAGGGAATGTGAGATGTCCCCCAGATGTGAGATTCACGTTACGCCCAAACCACACCTATGAATAATGAAGCTACTTCAGACCAACCCATTTTAGATTAGAGTCATTTATCCCGCCGGTATAATAGCAACAGCGCCCGAGATCTGCCCACAAAGTTACTTGCGTTTCGCATTTGATACTTGCGTTTCAGATTGTTAAAATAGGGCCCACAGTGTGTAAGTCTCCTCGGTTTTCATCGTCAGTTGCGCTCGCTCCTGTTGCGTGTCCTCAAACTGGCAACCCGCGTGAGCGTCGAGTCTGAGGAGGAGGGGAAACAACGGTCTTTGTTATTTTGAATTTGGACTGTGTTACGCAGCACGTTTGACCTTCCGCAAGAACCAGTGAGGTTCATTCTCGTGTTACGCAGCACGTTTGAGCTTCAGCAAGAACCAATGAGTTTTGTTCTCGCACATCAAGCAGGTTTTGGTTGAACTTCTGTTTATGTTCACTGATCATTGTTTATATGTGAAAAAAATGCCTAAATTAAATCTTTTCCTCATATAAAGCGATCGTGTTTCTTCAAACTTCCACCACTCAAACTTCTCAGATTTCAGCAAAAAGACTTTAATTTGTGTTCCGAAGATGAACGAAAGTCTTACGGGGTTGGAACGACATGAGGGTGAGTGAATGATGATAAAATTTTAATTTTTGGGTGAACTAATCCATTAACTTGTCAGTACTGGCAAATGCAAGATAATCCGTGTTAGTTAACACATCAAAATAAGTACTTCTTAAAAGCATGATAAAAAATTATTAAAACAATGATTTAAAGTTGTAATGCAGTTCGTTGTTATGGAAAGGAGGTGGGAACCGGCGAACATTTAAAGACTTTAATAATAAAATAAACAAATACAAAAGGAAAGTAAAGACAGCCCCTTACGGATGACTGTTGTCACATATAACAAAACACAACATAAATCCCGGCCTGTCCTCTCTCGCTCTTCATTGTCGTCGCTCCTCTTTATGCTTCCGCTCCTCCGTGAGAGACACTAGACCGGTGCGTCGTGCTCATCATTAATCACGCCACTGGCCTCGCTCCGCAGAAATGTAGCAGGAAAACTTTTAATTTGACATTATTACAGTGTGTTTTTAGAAGAAACATTAGCCTGGCTAACGTCAGACCTCTTCTCATTGAGACGTGGTCTGGGAACCACATGTTCATTTTCTCGTATTTGAGGCGTGGTTTACGAATGCCCAGAGCCGTTTATTGGGCGCTACGAATGTCTATCAAATGCGCCTGTACGTAGCTCATAGCCAATCGTTTCAATTATACCAGATGACGTATGTAGAGCGGCAGAAATTCGACGAGGAAGAAGACGAAATAAACTTGAGTTCTAAACTACTCAGAACACTATCTAAGGCTGCATCGATAGGTAACTTCGCGTCTGATGCCATGTTGGATCCATAGATATAAACAAACTGCTCCGGTGTGTCGCATAGACGTCGTCATCGTCTTGCTGCTCCCTCCCCGTTCTGTGATTGGTTCCCTTTTTGAGGGGAAAATCTGGTCCAGGCTGCCTAGCAGCGTGAATAAAATCGCTCTGCGCTCAAGGCAGCATTGGGAAACCCAGGCTAAAGAAACATAGTCATGATAGTGGAATCTTATGTGGCGTAAGTGGCCTTTTATTTCATTCATATCTGCAAGTACCGTTTAAAAAAAACAAACACTTATAAGATTTGAAGTGCACTACAAGTGCACACTCAATACAATTAAGCACATTTATTTTTCACAAGGGTTCTTAATGCTGTTACTTATTTCCAACTGAACACTAGCATTAGCATTTCTGCTCAGCTCTTTGAGTGACAGGTCATCCAGTAAGCTTGTACAGTCCGTGAGCTTCCTTAAGAAACAAAAGCGGGAAATCCTCCTCCACACACACAAACACACACACACACACACACACACACACACACACACACACACTTGTTTCACTAGATTAGTGAGTGAATGATATTTTCTATGGCCTAACCCAACCTGTACCCCTAAACCTACCCATCACAGAAACATGTGCAAAACATTAAATAACCAGTAAAATGTCCTCACTAGTCGTTTGTCACAATATTTCACTATATAAGTGAGGACATTTGGCCCTAACAAGTTTAGCCAAACCTACACCTACACACACACACACACACACATACACACACACACGTTTACTTAGCTATCTAAATGGGGACATTCCATAGACATAATGGTTTTTATACTGTGTAAACTGTATATTCTGTCCCTTACACTAACCCGACACCTAAACCTGCCAATCACACAATCAACTTTCTGCATTTTTTACATTTTTAAAAAACCTTTAATTATTTTATTTTTATTTACAAATGAGGATGTCCAAAAGGGAGGTTTTTGGAGATTTTGTCAGGTTTTGGTCACTTCTGGGTACAAATTTGTCCCCAAAGTATAGTTGAGTAGACACACACACACACACACACACACACACACACACACAGAAGCCAAAGCATAAAACAAAACATCACTCATTACAGTTGCACATGATCAAACAGTTGCAGTCCACAATGTGTGGTCACGTTGCTTGTAAAATCTGGGGAAGAAGAGTGTGACAGATTATATGTGTGACGTTGAATGAGCTGAACCTCTTTAATGTAATGAACTCAACCGGCCCGGCGCTCTGAACGAGCCCTGAAACTGTACTTCAGTGAGAGCCAGCGTTTATGTGGCACTCTGTATTCTGAAAGGGTTCTGCACTGTTCCTTTCATCAGAGGACTAAAGTACAAAAACAAGCTTTATGTGTGGATAAAAGACACGACTGCCCTTTTGACTGTGCCCTTGAAACCCAGAACGGATGGAGAGAGACTTTTTGTGCTTTATTAGATATAGTCAACAAAAGAGAAAGAAAGATAGGAAGAGAGAAAGTCATTAAATTGACCACCAACAAAAGAGCAGAATTATAAGGCAACAAGAAATCCAAATTCCTTTCCCTAAGTCACAATGCATTACTGTTATAAATACATAGGGTGAATTCAGGTTGACTGGCACGTTTTGCCGTTCAGATGACTGGGGAAAAGTGTCCCACTCAACCTGAATTCACACGCGTCTCATATTTTTCAACACAAAAGTGTTTGAATGGCCCATTAATATTGTTTATAGTATGTCTATGTGGTGTTTTTAATATGCTTTAAGTCAAACCATGTGTAAATTCATAAGTCGACAGCATTGCTGAGTATTTTCTGCTTAAAACTGCAGTGAACCAAAGACAGTCTCAAAAACACGCTTTGAAATCGCTGGTGTTTCTGACGTCACAAACTACCTTGTAACCAATCAGATCAACGTGTGATCGTCAACCAGTGGATCTCTGAGCTGAGTGAGTGAGTGGAGGCGGGGCTCATTTGCATATTCATAGAACCACGTATATTAAATGAGGCAAGGGTGTCGAGTTACATTCAAGATATTTTAAGGCATGAAGATTTTTCTTTCAAGGAAACAACGTTTAAATACGTAATTTTGGTGATCAAGGATGAGTTTTAAGGGATAAAATGATTGACTATAGGGGGACTTTAAAGGTGCAGTTGTAAGAGCGTATGCATTCATGATGGGGAGGAGAGAGAGCTCAGTGCACGAGACAGATTTATAATGGGAGTGAATGGTGCCTTAGATTTTGAAGCCCAAAAAAGTGCATCCATCCATCATAAAAGTAATCCATATGACCCCAGGGGGTTATTAAAGTCTTATTAAATATAAAGGGTTATTATTTAGAAACTATAATAACTAGCTTCGGGTGACGTCCATACGCGAGTCTAGTTTCGGTAGAACTCTTTTTTGGGCTTCAAAATCTCAGGTCCCGTTCACTCCCATTATAAAGCTGGGAGAGCCAGGGTATTTTTAATATAACTTCGATTTAATATAATTTCGATAACTGAAAGAAGAAAGTCATATACACCTAGGATGGCTTGAGGGTGAGTAAATTATGGGATAACTTTCATTTTTGGGTGAAATATCCCTTTAAGGAGCAGGAATGCCTGAAAACAGAAGCAGAGGTTGTTTTATTTCCTCTCGATACGCGAGTATCCTTGATTTGGCATGTGTTTCACAGATACATAAGCTATGCTGTCTTTTACTTGTATATACTTGTGTGTCACCTTCTCTTGTTTGTTCATTATTATTATTATTATTATTATTATTATAAGCCTTGAACATCTAAACCTCCTCCTCCAATGTTTCAAGCATCGCCTCCCAAAGTGTGTCCGAAAAGTGAGATAAAATATATGTTTTTTCTTTTGGTTCCCCTTTTAGTAATCGCTGATCTTGTCACATTTAAAATATATTAGTGACATCTTATGTAGGGAGCTGTTCATGAAGGGATGACTTTACCAAGGATCAGAAGAGCTAAATAACAATTAAACATTCAACCTGAATTATACAAATTGCTGTAACTTACTGCACCTTTAAGGCCTGATCACACCATGAACGTTCACTATAACGCTAACTATATTAGTGTGACGCGTCCACGCCAACGCACGGTATTGTTTATTAAGTGCGCGCTGCAGATTTATCATCAGCCGCTTTAAATCCTCGAGCTGTATCATTCCTCTGTGCCGTTATAGTTGTGATTTGGACTCTGCTATTCTTTTAAATTCAGAATGATTTTTAAAACCAAATCTTTATCGTTATTATCATTAGTCCTTCTTGGTTATACTTTCACATGTCTGTGTCCTTAAACCAGATGTGTTATTATTCAGGCTACCTATAATAAATGTGTTGATGCTTGCGCTTTTTCTTATTTTTTGTCTTCTCTCGTTTGTATTAGCAGTTTAGTCTTGTTGTGTTGTATTTTGCTGTTTGTTTTAGCCTTTATATAACAGCCATTTGTATTAGCCATTATATATAATATTTTACATTAGCCGTATTGTTTTTGCCATTATATATTAGCTGTTTTGTATTAGCTGTTCTGTAGCTGTTAAATAGCCTTTATATATTAGTCACTATAACTATATATATATTTCTATGTGTGTCTATATGTCTATATATATATATACACACACACACACACATATATATATAAATATATATACATTTGTGTGTGTCTATATATATGTGTATGTGTGTGTGTGTGTGTGTCTATATGTGTATGTATATATATATATATATATATATTGTATTAGCCATTGTATATTAGCTGCTTTGTATTAGCTGTTCTGTAACTGGTTTATTAGCCATTATGTATTAGCCACTATATTAGCCGTTTTGTGGCTGTTTTGTTTGAGAAAGTCTTATTTTGATGTGTGTGTGTAAAAGAGAGAGGTCTTCTCATCCTGTCTCACAGTAAACAGTTGCTTTCCCATGAGCACCCTCGTGTTCCTGTTGTTGGCCAGGTTTGCGCACACTGGGAAACATCCCGGTCCCTATTGTCCTAAAGGCCAAAGGTCAGAGAGTTTTTCTAAAGCGTTCAGTGAGTGAGGTGAGAGGTGGATGCAAGTCATGATAAAGAGGCCTGTCCATGGAAAAAACCCACATTAAATGTATTCTTTTTCCTCTCTCTCTCTCGTCTTTCCCCCTTTTCTTTCTCCTTCATTGATTATCAGATTCTGCTCTTTCAAGAGGATGTTCTGGAGGAGGACAAAAAGAGCGGGTCTTCTGACACAATAGCACAACTCACCAATTCACCGTAAACTTCCTGACTGCCCACAGTCAATCCTGAGTTTGTATTGAACATTTTCCCTCTCCTTGCATTCCGGTTGGATGTCTTTATTATAAAACATAGGCTGGACATCAGCTTTCCCACTGAGGAACACGAAGAGTAGTTTGACCTGTATTTTATGAATGAATGAGAGGATCAGAAATTCAACTAAAACATCTCCACCCCTCACTGATGTTCAGTAAAGCCGTGTGTCCACCAAAGCGTATTTTTCCAGTTGTTTTCAATGGGAGCGCCGCGTTTTTTTTAAACGCCATGAGCATAACGAGGCGCTGAGTGTTTTTCTTCACGCTGAAGCGCTGAGCACCCGGTGTTTTTTACAGGTCACCGAGAGTTGAAGAATATTCAACTTTGGGTAAAACCATAGACTGTAAAAAAATATGGACGCAGTGTCCGTGACGTCACCCGTAGGTTTCTGAAGAGCATTTTTGAAGCCTAAAGTGGGCGGAGTCGGCCGTCGCCATCTTGGCCTCGCGTCACTCCCGGATAACAGAAAATGGGCAAAGAGGCGGGGCGTGAGTGGAGCTGGAGGAGCCTGGCTATCTGAAACCACGCTCACCGCTCGACGTGATCGAGTTAGCTCAGGCTTTGGAGGTAATGCTATATGCTACTGAAAGTACCCTATGGAAAGTACCAAGTCTGCGACTGCACAGGGCCTCGCGCTAAAGTGACAGTTGATGATGAAAAGCCAATAAAAAGTTCCTGTTTTTGCCCTTCGAAATATTATAATAGTTAAAAGACATGGCTACAAGTGAGACTGTGTATCGTGATTCTGTACTATTCTGCTAGTTGAAAATGTATTATGCAGTAACTATTTACTCTGAGAGAGTGTGTGTGACAGTGATTTATTTGCATAACAGTTACATGTCAGTCACTCTTTTTTTATAGTCTATGGTCCGTCAGCGGCATCGCTCATCAAGTTCGTAGAGAGCTTATTCAGTCCATTTTAAATTCTGATTTTGGCCGCCTCTCAAATGGGTTAAATCATAGATATATTGCCTATGAAGTTCAAGTAAATGCGATAGAAATCCGCGCTCATTCAAGGATTTATTGCATGGACGGAGAAAGCGCCGACACCTGCAGGATTTCATCTGACGGTACATAAGCATATTATAATCAATCTGTTCCGTGAGAGCAGAACGAACGAGCCTTTATATCTATAGACCTTTTTTAAATCTGAAAACTCCAAAAAGCAACGAAATTGTCAGACATCCATTAGTGCATGTTCACAGAGGAAAACAACTGAAATACAGCGCTGGTTGTTCTCTCGAACGATACTCGACGACAACGACGGAATCCAAAGCCGTGGGCGAAGTAATGGGTGTATTAAATTGTATGAAATAATCCCGAAAAAAGCACAAACACTGCAGAAATGGCAAGTTCAGCAGCTAAAATTTGCTCAGGTGAAGTGAGTAGTGACGCGGCTAACAGCAGACAAACGGCTAGCATTGACATCAGCGGGAATCCACCTGTCACTCAAAAGTGGACACACCCTTAATTATGCAGAACTTTAAATATTAATCAACTAAACGGATGAGTTATAAAAACAATCAACCCCCTCACAGTTGTCATGAAGGGCAAAATTAACTGTATAGACCAAAAAAACATACAGACACCAGGCTGTAAACACGTTTTTTTCTGCTGTAAAATTTGCCATTTTAACATGGGGGAGATACAGATTTGACTCACTTTTGACACCAACCTCAAGCGGCCAGTCAACGAATTGCAGTTTAACTCACTTCCATGTTGGTTTCAAGAGAGAGATGGGGAGGTTGCCGCTTGGGTAAAACGCAGCGCTCATCACTGTCACTTTTCACCCAACCGTCCAATCACAGTGGAGGAGGGGGCGGGACTAATACCACACTGACCAACCGCCACATTCTGCTTGTACAACGCCAACAAATGATGACAACTAGCATAATAATGTAACAAAATAATTTAAAACAAGAGCCAGAGAAAATACGTTGTATCGACATGTTAATATAGAATCAACACAGAAACAAAATATGTGTGAAATGAGATACTAGTAACACTTTCACGGATATTCCGTATCATAACAAGCAAAGCGTCTCAACTGAAAAAATTCTGCACTGCCCAAACGCTCTCAAGCGCTCACAGCTAGGCGTTTTCGTTTTCAGCTGGCTAAAAACGCTTTAGTGGACACACGGCCTAAGAGAACACCACCAACAATTAATCAGTTTATCTGCAAATGAATTCGTAAATGAATCCTATCTCTTTGGTGTAAATTAGTTTTTGTCATTATGACAAGCAATAAGTGATGGCACATTTTGTTGGTCGATTGCATTTTTATCAACACACTCTCGTGGCAATTCAAAACTATTTTACATTTTGGCAAATTCGTTCAATCCCATTAATTACGTTTCTGTACGTTCTGCTTACGTCCAACTGAGTTGATGATCGCATTATTGTACATATGCATGTGCTTGCTATCGCTTGTTTCTGCTTCTTCTTGACCTGTGTTTTGATCAGGAGATTCAGTACTCTTTCAGAAGATGTGCAATAGCGCCCCCTACCGTATAACAGCGAAAACACAGGAAGCCGTAAAAGTTTGTCAATGGCGGGGAAAGAGTTAAAAATTATGTTTTCCACTACCAATTCACCAACAGTGAAATCTGATGGTCCCACTCGATTTTCTGTGAAATCTGTCAACTTAAAATCTACAGACTGGCACAGACTTTCGGCAACTATTGTCGACTCGTAAAACATTAACGTTGGGTTTTTGGCAACATTGTTCTGAATGCGAGCTTGCCGTTTTAAATGGACTGAGTGATTGGAGAAATGTTTGAATAGTTGGTTTACCCTATAGAAAAATAATAGAAACTAATATAGAAAGTTAGAAACTAATATAGACTAAACTAAAGAAAAACAACAGATGTTTGAATATTAGGTTTCACTTTCTTTTTAAATAAATTGTCATTTTTGTCAATGGAAGTATAGATGTGATTTTCATTTCATAAATGTTCAACAACAGTTCAATGACTACCAAGAAGCTAATATAGACTGAACTAAAACAAAGAAAAACAACAAATGTGCCAAACTAGCAGATAAATGAATGAAACATAAGGGCTGAGATTCTTCTGTCCTGAAGGCAAGCCCGGGTCATGTGCTTCCTATATTGGCCTTTCAAAGCGTCTTCCATCACAGTCGTGAAAAGACCAGATCATCATTTATTATCCTTGCCATGAATGTTGTCAGTGTTGAAATTTACTGCTGGAGTGTGTTCATCAATCTGTCTTAAGCTTAAACACACACACACACACACACGCACACACACACACACACACACACAGCTGGTTATGGTAAAACACACATCAGAACAAATACTATGAAGATGATATGACAAATTGGTCTATGTGAACTTTACTCATGTTAAGTAAATAAAACGAGTGTGAGTGTGAGTTTGAGTGTGTGTGTGTGAGAGAGAGAGAGAGAGAGAGAGAGTGTGTGTGTGTGTGTGTGTGTGTGTGTGTGTGTGTGTGTGTGTGTGTGTGTGTGTGTGTGTGTGTGTGTGTGTTGTTTAGGGGGCCTCTCTGCTACCGTAGAGTGTAGATGCCTGTGGTGTTTCACAGAGCTGCACAATACAGTGCCACATTTACTACGAAGAGAGAGAGAGAGAGAGAGAGAGAGAGAGAGAGAGAGAGAGAGAGAGAGAGCGAGAGACAACAGCTGTGTATATTCCCTTTTTTTGTAAAACACTTTTTCTTGCAGTACCTGTTTTCGTTCATTCTGTTGCTCGTTCATGGCTCAGGACACTTTCAGCACAGGGTTATTATAGTTCAGTTCAATTCACATTTATTGTATAGCACTTTTCACATGCAAGGCATATCATTTCAAAGCAGCTTTACTTTATTTTTACGTTACAATGTAGAGCGATCTGTTATCAGACTGTGTAATTTCATAAATGTACATACACTGTAAAAAATTATATGATCAATAAATTATGACAACACGTGTTTTACATCATCAAAATAAGCAATATTTTTTTTTAATAATTGAAACAAGATTCAACTCATTTTTTTAAGTCAGTTTAAGTTGAAATGACTTAAACATCCAAGTTCATTGCACTTAAAAATTTAAGGCAAGCAACTTTTTTTATTCTGCGTATATAAATCACGCAGTTAGCTAAGAATGCATTAATTTAGGACAGAAACAATGAGCTCATTGAAGTGATTATTACAAGTTGTGAACATAATGATTACAATATATAGAAAATGTTGATTTTAAATAAACTTAAATCTATTTTATTAGTTGCCAAGGCAACATTTCTCATTTATATTTAGTTTAATTTGATGTACTAAAATAACTAAAACTAAAACTGAAATAAAAATGAGCAAAAACTAAATAGACTTGACAAAAATGACACAAAACACACATCAAAATGACTAAAACTTGAACTAAAATTAAAAAGAAAACAAAAAAGATACAAATAAAACTAATTCAAAATATTAATAAAACAATAATAGTATCTAAATTATACTAAAATAACACTGATATAAGCTAAACTATCAACTTTGACTCATAGCATTAATAATAATAATAATAATAATAATAATAATATATTAATAATAGAAATAGCTCTAACGTATAGTTTGGTCAGCTCAGCTCTGCGGAGATCAGATAATTTGGTCTTTGAAAGAATTTGATGAGAAATGTCATATTTACCATACTGGGATGTTTAAGGAAAAGTAAACCCCAAAAAATCATATGTCCAAGCGCATGAATAACATCATCAAAAGCTTTACGCTAAGTTTGAACACCACTGCTGTCATATGGAAATCTACAAAATATAAATTTTTCAAGAGCATTTTTCCACATAAACAATATTACAAAATGAATCAAAAATACTATAATTAGATGCCTTTAGCACCATACATAGAATCATCTCACATCTGTATGATTGACTGTTCAATATTTAAATTGGACTTTATTTTTGTTCGTGACCGTAAAGAGACACACATGGTTTACTTATAATGGAGCATATACACTTGACTCGAACTGTTTGCGTTCCCAAGTTCACTGAAAAAAATTATTCGTTGAAATTAATAAAAAAAATTATCGTAAGTGGTTCAACTGATTTTATCAAATGCATTAAGTTCAACTTAATGCATTTGTTTAAATGTAGATAAAATCAATTTAATGCAACCACTTACAATAACATTTTTTATTAATTTCAACGAATAATTTTTTTCAGTGTTGGTGTAGGCAAATGATCAATTGCTAGAGAAGTTATTTTGGGGAATAATCTGAGATTTCACTTACTATTTTAGTCCATTTGTTTGAGTGAACAGGTCAGTTTGGCGATACATTTTGCGTAAATTGCGAGAATTAGCTTTCACTCGTGATTATTTCACGAAGATGCTCTTCAGAACAAGAGTTAAGAGTTGGAGATCAGGGTTTTGATACACACTTCTGAAGGCCAGTGGAGATACTCTAAAGAGATAAGCATCTTTACACACTTGAAAGAGTCGGAAGAGGTCATTCGCACATTCAAAAGTCCAAATTGCCAAATTGCTGAACCTTCAGAATCAGAAAGCACCAAACCTGCCATAGACATGTTGGAGTTTTATGATCGCTCAGCCTCGCTCTGTCTGATTGCTTCAATATGGACATCCTCAAAGCCTCGTTCATCTTTTTTATGGCAGAGGGAAGTTTGATTTCCAGATGGGCCGTTTTTAACCGGCGCGATTGAGAGATTCCTGTAAGACTGGATGTCCGACGGCTGCACTTATTCATTACGTTGTATTTCAGTTTTCATTTTCGTTACTTGAAGTAAAATAAAATATTAAAAACAACGTAAACTTATTTTATTTCAGCTAGTTGTGAAGGCAACATTTCACATTCAAACAATTCGCTAATGTTGCTATTGCCTTAATTGTCTCTCTAAAACTCGACCAGTGGTGTTCTGAAATGAGGATCAAATGTAAATTACTGTAACTTAATGTTGTCACATTTTCCTGTAAATAAACTAGATTACATCAAAAAAAAATACTGTATATTTTGTATATTTACATTAACAGTGTAATTAATGTTCTACTAAGTTTCAATCTCATCAAGTTAGTGTTTTTACGAATTTTTACATTGAATCCAGGCTGTAACAATTTAAACAATATATTTTATTTGTGAACTGATGTCCAGCTGTTCTTAACTTATTTTCGGATCATCAAGCTCGATAAACACCGTCTGTCAGGCATGAAGATGTACCTTTAATTTCCCCAAGCTGACCGCTCACTAAACCCCCACAGTCATCATGTTTTCAGGCCATTTCAAGTGTGATTTTGACTTGACATAAAGCTGTGATATGTGGTTTACTTACTTTTTAATTAATCTTCCCATTAACGCCATCATTTTGTTCATTCAGACTGATTTGCAAGCGCACACAAAAACAAGAGGCGGGATTTATCACACGAACCAATCATATCCAATCATAGTGTGATGGAGGCATTGCCTCCTTTCACGTGACGTTTTATGATGACACACAGACTGCGCTCCAAAGCTTAATAGCGCTGCCTTCGGAGGGTAGGATTAGGAAGGCATCAAGACACGTCCGAATGCAACGTTAGCTTCACTTCCAGTCTCCTGAGACTCCTTCATCTGACCGATCTTTGAAGGAAGCATAGATGCATCCTTCACTGCCTTTGATTTCCCACAATCCTGTGCGTTCCATTCGGTGATAGTTGAGCTTGAAAAATATACAGTGCTATGCATAAGTTTAGACACCCATACTAAAGTTGACTAAAAAGAGGAATAAAAAATCATCTTTTGGAAACTTAATGCCTTAATTAAAAAAATTAGGAAAAATCCAACCTTTAAGGACACCAATTTTCTTTGTGAATGAATAATGTATCGTAAATAAATAAATGTTCTTCCTTAAAATACAGGGTGCATAAGTTTGGACACCCCTATGTTAAATTCCCATAGAGGCAGGCAGATTTTTATTTTTAAGTTTTTTTTTTATTTTTTTTTAGGATACTATGCATCCTGATAAAGTTCCCTTGACCTTTGGAATTAAAATAGCCCCACATCATCACATAGCCTTCACCATACATAGAGATTGGCATGGAGTACTTTCCATAAGATCATCTCTCAATGCAAATCAAACTAGCTTTTAGGCTAACTGAAATAAAACCATGCCAATCTCTAGGTATGGTGAAGGCTATGTGATGATGTGGGGCTATTTTAATTCCAAAGGCCAAGGGAACTTTATCAGGATGCATAGTATCCTAAAAAAAAAAAAAAAAAAAACTTAAAAATAAAAATCTGCCTGCCTCTATGGGAATTTAACATAGGGGTGTCCAAACTTATGCACCCTGTATTTTAAGGAAGAACATTTATTTATTTACGATACATTATTCATTCACAAAGAAAACTGGTGTCCTTAAAGGTTGGATTTTTCCTAATTTTTTAAATTAAGGCATTAAGTTCAGTTTCCAAAAGATGATTTTTTATTCCTCTTTTTAGTCAACTTTAGTATGGGTGTCTAAACTTATGCATAGCACTGTAGATGGCATCTGAAAGTTGCAGTTGGTGGTCAGTTTGTGTGTAAATGTACGTTTTTGACCAACGTTTTCCACTTTTGATGTCATTTCTAGCGAGAAATAACTATTGTTGAAATGAAATATATTTGCTTTTTTCATGAAAGCTTGCTGTATTTTGCTGTAGATCATTAAACCGTTACACTGCAGAAGTCTGTCTGAAATCAGTTTGACTTGACTTTTTGACTTGAAGTGGTGTTGCGGAGACCGATCGGTGTATGACTTCATCAAAGTACCACGAGAAAGATTTGAGATGTCATACACGGATCGGTCTGCGCAACGCCGCTTCAAGTCAAACACACCTTTTGTTTAGCAAGCTAGAATATGGCTTAAATTACAGCCAGTGATCTAATTATTATCACACACACACACACACACACACACACACAAAATGCCATTTATGCATGATAAACAGAATATTTATTACACCTCATCACATCACTTCCCGCTATTGATCTGCTGTGTCATGTGACCTATGCATGTGTGTTCAGCCCCAACAAAAAGTTGCAAAACATTTTTAGAAAACTGAATTTTGTCAGTCAAAAGTAGTCGATCTCCGAATGCAACGTAACATGAGGAGAGTAAAGACGGAAAGCTCCTAAATCTTGCTTTCATATAAATTCACAGATAATTTTTTTTATCTAAGTTATCATGCTTTTCATTGAAATTACAAGTTCATGACATTTCCTCACATGGAGTCAGTTTATTACGTTGCATTCGGAGATCGACTACTTTTGACTGACAAAATTCCGGCCACCGGAAACACTAACTGATAAAGTGAGTCGTACAAATTCTTTCTTTTTAGTAAACTTTGTGCACACAAACAATGTTCTCAATGCTGGAGTTCATGTGTAGAGCCCCTGGCGATACTTCAGCACAGTTTCATGTTGTGTCGAGCCTTCTTAGTGTTTTAAAAATAGCGATTTTGCCCCAAGCACGCCCATTCAAAGGGCATTTTTTCCTAAAATGAAAATACAGTCAATCTTAAAAGTGGCGTTTCCATTCTTCTAATTATGCTTTTACACGAAAGTTTGACTCGGGTAGATTAACAAAAAGAGCCTAGGTTAAATTTTGGCGAGAGTTACGCTTTAATACTGCAAAATACGCTCGATGTGTCAGTCACTGCCCCCTTACCTTCCAGAATACAAGAGAACATCCCAATCGAGTGAAGGGATTTGTGGAAAGCTCCTAATTATTGTGATCCAGCATTTGCCTCTCATTTCAGGATGAAAAGACAAGCATGTCTTCTAATATCTTCAATTGCTGCGTATACCGTCAGTAAAAAAATTAAAAGGTAAAAAAATATGTTATATTAAACTAAACTGTAAAATGTGGCAATTTGCAATTGTTACTTCAAAGAGATATTTTTTATGGAAGCTTGTTTCCGCCACAGAATAAAACATAAAAAAGGTAATTGCGACTTTTTATCTCATTTTGCATGTTTATATCACGCAATTCTGACTTTATATCACGCAATTCTGACTTTATAACTCCCAATTCTGACTTTATATCACGCAATTCTGACTTTATATCACGCAATTCTGACTTTATAACTCCCAATTCTGACTTTATAACACGCAATTCTGACTTTATAACTCCCAATTCTGACTTTATAATTTGCAATTCTGACATTATAATTCGTAATTCTGGCTTTATATCTCACAATTTTGACTTTATAATTCGCAATTCTGACATTGTAATTCTGACTTTATAACTCGCAACTATGACTTTATTTCTCCCAATTCTGACTTTATAACATGCAATTGTGAGATAAAAAGTCAATAAAACCCAATTATCTTTTAAAATGGTTTATTCTGTGGCGGAAACAAGCTTCCATAATTTTTCCTTATTTATCGCATAAAAATTAGTTTTGTTGGTAATAAGTGGATTCAGTTATGTTTAAATAATATTCTTGTCTTGAATAAAAACAGATAATTTAGATGTTAGCATTTTTTTAGTGTACATTATAATTCTTTTAACATTGTTGTTTCATTATTTTTTTGTGTGGCCATTTTTTTTTTCTCAACAAAATAAGTAGGCTAAATTAATATTTAAAAATGTTTGTTTTTGTTTTTCAGTGCCGGTCTCGTTCAACATCATGGAAATGCCAACAAATGCAGAATAAACCCAGTAAGTCGCCTTCATCATCAGACCATCACGAATGCCGGCCTCAGAGCTCACAGGAGACGCACATGAGGTGATGTGTATTGTGAGGCCTGTGAGATATGAAATGTGATGTGTTTTTTAGTGTGTGTGTGCTGGTTTCATATGCCTGAATGCGACACAATGAAAGCCACTAAAGTTTCGTCTCCATAATCACGCCGGAGGCTAAACTTATCACCTAATCTCGCACCGCTGGCATTAGATGTAATTGCACTGCGTGTTTGTGTGTGTTCGAGGACAGCTGGAAGTGGTTTGGTGTGCGGCACAGGGAAAAAGATCTGGCTGTTATGCAAGTATTGGTTTTACTCGTTTCTGACAGTGATGGATATCTCGTAAGTCACCAAGACAGAACGTGTCTGTTTGTGCGAGTCTTTAGCTCAGCTTACACTCAATTATCACTCCATTAAGTCGACTCCGAAATCACGCCGTCTTCAGACTCGACTCACGGGTTTATTGGAGGCACGTGTGTTTTAAAAAACCTTCCTTCCACGTCTGTTGTGCTCCTCTAAGAAACACAAATTGTGGTGAGGGGTCAAATCCTCCATCACCCCCGTCTCGTTCGCTGAGGATGGAGTGGGTGATTTTTCTCCTGGTTTTATGAGCACATAAATCTGACTGGTGCCAAAGAACAGAAAAACAGTGGATTAAAATTCCCCTTTCGCCATGTTCAGGCGTCCAGCTGCACGAGGCTGTTTGTTTAACGCAGCTGCACGGAGAGACAGACAGAACGAGAGATAAAGACAGACACGTTTGCCAACCAAAATGCCTTGTTTTCATTGGCAGGTACTCCGGTTTTCTCCGAATTATGATTGCGCTGCAGTGCACCACAATGCAGACTGACTAAACCTCCCAAATAAAGAAGAAGCGCTGATGGACAAATCCTTCCAAAGGCACCTGATGGGACATCATTAGTGATGCGGTGCGAAATAATCAAGAATACTCTCATTAGAACCAAAATTTGGGAATGTTTTTTTCTGTTAAAGGGACTGTGTAAGAATTTTCGGTAACACTTTACAATAAGGTTCATTAGTTAACATTAGTTAACTACCTTAGTAAACATGCACTAAGAATGAACATTACTTCTTCAGCATTTATTAATCTTAGTTCACATTTTTTGCATTATTAATACATTAATAAAATCAAAGGTTGCATTTGTTAACATTAGTTAATGCACTGTGAACTAACATGAACAAACAATGAACAGCTGTATTTTTATTAACTAATATTAACAAAGATTAATAAATACTGTAACAAATGTATTGCTCGTTGTTAGTTCATGTTAGTTAATACATTAACTAATGTTAACTAATGAACCTTATTGTAAACTGTTACTGAATTTTCATGTACTGTGATTAACGAAAACACGGACGGAGTCGCGGAATCCAAGCATAAAAACAGAATTTACTGTATTATAACGTGGAATTTCATGGAATTAGTCAGATCTTGGATGAATAAATCAAAAATAAGTCAGTAAACTTAATAAAATCGTGATATAAACTAGTTTCTGTGAATATTAAATCGCTAAAAGACTATTTAGATAAGAATCCTGCATGTTCTGTGTGTCTCTGTGTGAATAAATGGCGACATGAACACATGAACTTCACCTCCAGAGCCGCTCTGAGAGTCGCTTCATCCACTTCATTTGAGAAAAACTGTCGTCATATGTATCATAAACACAGAGGGCCCTATTTTAACGATCTGAAACGCAAGTATCAAGCGCGAAACGCAAGTAACTTTGTGGGCGGATCGACGCAAATCTAAAATGTGTTGGTCTGAAGTAGCTTCATTATTCATAGGTGTGGTTTGGGCGTAACGTGAGAATAAACCAATCAGAGCGTCATCTCACATTCCCTTTAAGAGCAGGCGCGCTTGTTCCATGGCGGATTCCTATTATAACAGCGGATTTGCCAGACGCACGCCAGGAGCGGTTCACAGCCGAGGAGACAGACGTTCTCGTCAGGGCCGTAAAACACAGAGAGGTGACATTGTATGGGGATGGAGAAACACACCCAAATTAGCTTCGGTTAAACAGGCGTATAATAATATGGGTAAATGTGTAAGCTAGATTTATGCCTATTTTTTCACATCTTCATGGACACCACAATGATTTCCCTCGTGTGTTAATATTTTTCCTTGTAAATGTATGGTTTTCTAAAAATGAGAACTGCTACGCACTGTGTAGATGAGATAATCAAAGTGTGCGTTGTGCACACGCTACATTGATTATGGCCAAGCATGCGCCCTTAAAATAGCGTCTGAACGCGCCACTGACTTTAGACTAGGTTTGTCCTGGTCTGTGGCGGAATTGTTTTCTGAAACTGCAAAATAGCACCAGGGAACGTTTGCGCCGGAACACGCCTCCTCTTTGCGCTGAACCGCCCCCGGGAGCGCAAGTTCATTCCCTAATTTACCGACGTGCGTCTGTGTAGGGAAAAGTCCGCTGTGCGCGGGTGCAAAATAGGAATGATACATGCGTCGTGTACAAAGTCAATTGCGTTGGGTGAAATATAGGGCCCAGAGACTCAAAGTTCTTCACGGCAAAGTTCTTCAAAATAAAAGTTCGGTTTAACTTGAAGAAATTACGACAGAATTATATTACTGTTGTACAGTAGAGTTTATCTACATCTCAATGCAATAATAATAACACTAATAATAATAATTAAAACTTCTTAAAAAATTTGAAATTAAAAAATGTCTTCCGTGTTTTAATTTTAACTGTAAAGCTCTGTTGTGCAGCAAAAAAAAAGTTTGTTTAATTTCCTATGATTAAAAGATACATTAAATTAATGTTTAAATTAATGTTTTATGCCTTCATTTGATTGCCAGAAAAGTTTAAATACACAACACATCATTTCTGGAAGATAAAAAACTTTTCATAGAAATTATTCTTAAATCATTGATTATTTAAAATGAAATTAAACCATTAAAATGGAATCCAGAAGCTTAAAAAATAAAACACAGAATTTGTTTAAAATAAAAAAGTTGACAAATGCAATTTATGATGCTACACTTAAAAAAAAAAAAAAAAATCTATTTTCTTAATTTGTATTTTTGGCTTGTTTTGTATTAAAACATTTTTTTTTCAAAAAGCCTTTAAATCTTAAAATTACAAGTATATTTAATATTATAAATCTTATAATTCATTTACTTAAATTTTTTGATGTTTTTTTCTGATAAAATATGATATGTCTCTTCTTCCGCTTGCAGTAATCCTCTCACTTCAGTTATTTCTGTCAGCTCCTGCAGTGTAATGTTTGGTGAAACCTTTCTTAACTTGGCAGTTGAGTGTAATTCACACCCATGTCTACCACTCCTACTTCACCTTTACTATCTACACACACACACACACACACACACACACACACACACACACACACACACACGCCACCCTCATGAACACTAACTGACCGATGGTGCTGTGATAGACGAGCATGTTGGGCCTGTTCATCTGCATTCCTCCGGGCCAGAATCTGCTCTTATAGGACCGGCTCAGGGATCGTCACACAGAGCGGCTTGTCTTCAGTGCCTGATTTTGTGTTGATTCGTCTCACTTTCATTTAATGTTGAGTGTTGAGTTTCACCAAGTAGATAGAGCAATAACAAGATTGAAAAATACTTACACTAGGACAGCATTCCGGTTTGCATGCTTAAACTATGCAAGTTAAGATAATAAAAGTTAATAAAAGTACTTACACCACAAAAAATAATTCTAAATATTTAAATGTCAGTGTTTATTATTTTGAGATTTTTTTATAATAATAATAATAATAGTAATAATAATGACAGTGAATTATTATTTATTATCATTTGTTATATTATTATTATTATTATTAATAAAAAATCTCAAAAATCCTTTAAACAAGATGAAATATAAATCTATATTTTATTTTTTCCCCCAAATCTCAGAATTTGTTATATATTTTAATTATAATAGAAATATTATATTTGTAATAAATGACATATTTAGTAATTGTGTTATAATAAATGTATTATATTATAATAATAATAATATTTATTAGCCTACATTATAATCAATATTTTTTTATTTATCTAAACATTTTTAAACAACAAACATTTACTTGCATTTTTTTTCCCTAAATCTCAGAATGCATTACTATATTTATTATAATTAATTGTAATAAATATAAGGTCTATTATGTTATATCATGTTTATTATTATATGTGTTATATAAACAATATTATGAATCTAAACATCTTTACAAGATACATTTTACCTTTAAATATTATAAATTATATTGAGAGGCAGAACTGAATAGATATTGCAAATATAACTGATAAAGTTCATATCTAATAAAAAGATATTAAGTCTTATAAAACACTACATGCTACCAAATGTACTATAATTAAAATTACATATAGCACTTTCATTGTCCAAATATAGACGTCCTTTTCTTTAAACTAGACTTATTTGTTTGTTGTGATTATTTTAAGAGGCGAAATATGACATGGACATGTTCTCGAGAGGTTTTGTAAGATTCACCCACAAGGAAAACAAATTAGCGAGATGTTTCTTGCACAAAGCATTTTATTCTGCCGTGTCGAAAATAGCCCTACTGATATAATCAGTGCCGACTGAGAATGTTTGTTTCCTGCTCTGTCCCCATTAGTGTTTCCAGAACGATGACTCTGAGAACAGAGAAACGCGGGAGAGCAACAGGTTACTGCTATTTTTCTTTCCTCAGCTCTAAACAGAAAGTGCTCTCAGAAACAGGACTATATAGGCCTCGATGCCTGAAAATGGTTGTGTTGTAATCGTGTAATTTTATGGTCTTGACTTTTAACACTGCAACACATAAAAATGATGGTTTCCAGACACGCTGCTTTATAGGGCAGATCTGCGTGTGTGTTGGGAATGAAATGCTGCGAGAGAGAGAGAGAGAGAGAGAGAGAGAGAGAGAGAGAGAGAGAGAGAGAGAGAGAGAGAGGAGAGAGAGAGAGAGAGAGAGAGAGAGAGAGAGAGAGAGAGAGAGAGAGAGAGAGAGAGAGAGAGAGAGAGAGAGAGAGAGACTGTGAGACTGTGACCAGGGAGAAGTGGAGACAGGGCAACTACGAGGACATTAGAGGGATATTTTATACAAAATTTGAAATACGTTGCCCTAACTTTATAAAATGAAACAATAAAACACAACTTCAACATTTATTAGGTGAAGACAGAGATTTTATCCTACTAGCAGCAAGATATACTGATGCCTGTCACAAAAAGAGGGAGGAGTCAGCTAATCAGTGATGCGCTCACACGTGCGCTGTTGATTAATTGCTCTACTCACCTTTATCTTTATGTTGTTTTTTTTTTTTTTAATGTATGTTTACGATTGGAAATGCTTTGGAAATACATTGAAACAATTGTCATGCCAATAAAGCACATTTGATTTGAATTGAATTGAATTGAGAGAGAGAGAGCGAGAGAGAGAGAGAGAGACATTCTTATCTTGTCTGAATGTTGGTACAAATGTACAAAGGTGTTTTTATATATATATATATAAATGTATTCATGCATTTGTTTACTGATTGATTTATTGACTTTATCGATTATTTGTTCATTGCTTATGTAATGGCCAATGCTTTGGCAATACTGTACAAGTCATGCCAGTAAAGCTCATTTTGAATTTGAATTTGAGAGACAGAGAGAGCGAGAGAGAGAGAGAGAGCGAGAGAGAGAGAGAGAGAGAGAGAGAGAGAGAGCATGGGAACAGGCATCAGGATTGTGGTTGTGGCTCAGCGTTTCCCAAGGCCAGCGGTAGGAAACAGAATAACTGGATCTCCCTGACCTCCTCAACTGCCCCCCGGGGGGTTCCTGTCTCAATGTTTAAAACAGACCGTCCAAACGCATCCTGGAGAGGCTGAGCCCGGTGTCGGAGCGAGCAGAAGAATAGGGCGCTGAGGGAAGCTAAGCCGGGTCTAAATCAGCTAATCTGAGGACCACACAGACGAGGAGCAGGTCATTGTGTGTGAAGAGGCCAGCTGGGAGGTGGACGGTCCTCGGGCCCGGGGTCGACCTAAAGGGCAGGTGCGAGACCCCGATATACCTTCATTCACCCCTCACACAAACTGTTTTGCAAGAGCCATTCACAAAAGGTACAATAGCCCTTTCCAGGAATGAGGATGCATGGGTTTTTAGGAGTCTGATGGAAATCCACATCATTTAAACTCACAGCTCTGCAATTCACTCCAGTGCAATAGCACTTCATACAATCAGTCCTTAGAGGATTTCATAATTTAAAGTAAAATCAAGCAAACTCTGCATTATTTGTGGCGGCGTGCATTATTGTCTTATTTCTGCACATTTTTCTGCAAAAAAAGTTATAACCTGAGAGGGGTAAAGCAATGAAAATCCATAATCCAAACAAATTAATCGTATTGCAGTTGTATTGCAGTGAAGTATTTGAAAATGTATGAATCGAGGCCCATTTGAGGGAATTTCAGTAATACGTGCATAAAAATGTACAGGTAATTATACTCGTACTGTCACTCTAACATTAAAGGGATAGTTTACCCTAAAATTAACATTAAGTCATAGTTTACTCACCCTGGTGTTGTTCTAATGCCACATGCCTTTCTTTCTTTTATGGACCACAAAAGGAGAATTCATTTAATTTAATGGAGAATTAAAAAAATTGAATTAGTCCCGCTCGTCCAGATAATGGCAGTGAATAGCGACCAGCATCAAGCTTTTTAAAGAAAGAGACAAAAGTATCACAGAATGATCATATATTTTAAGTGTTCGGGGGGGTTACGATATTAAATTTTATGTATTATTTAACGAAAATCCTTTGCCGTTGATCTTCTGTGCGTGTTCATGAGACTCTATCAGAGTCGCAGTCACTCCGACTCGCCCAGAAAAACACACACGTTTACAAAAACATATCATTAAATACAATCCATGTACTTTCTTCTCTGAGGTGAATATATCTGTTGTGTTCGTCGTAACAAGACATTATCACGTTCACATCAGTCAAACAGAGATCCGGTCTGGAGATATTCAACTTTCTCTGGAGATACTTTCTTGGGGTTTCAAGGCGTTGTATTTTATGTTGTGTTTTTGTACTGTGCTGATAGTGTCTCATGAATGTGCAGTCGAGCACAGAAGATCAATAGCCAAGCTCAGGATTTTCCTTAAATAATACATCAAATTTCATAAATATCATATCAATAAATATCATAAACCCCCAGAACACTTGGAATATGGGATCATTCTGTGATATTTTTGTCTCTTTCTTTAAAAAGCTTGATGCTGGTCGCTATTCACTGCCATTACCTGGAAGAGCGCGAGCATTAGAACAACACCAGGGTGAGTAAATTATGGCTTAATTTTCATTTTAGGGTGAACTATCCCTTTAATAAGAACATAATGATTGTTGATGGGTATTTTCATATATGCATTTGGCTGACGCTTTTATCTAAAATGTCTGAGTTTGCATTCAAGGTATTTACATTTTTATAACTGGAAAACACAAAAAATACAGCAATTATTGCTGCTTTTTTAAAGAAATGCCACAGCAAATTCAGACATTTCAGGCTGCGAAATCCTGATGGGACTACAATATATGGAATAGTTTTAAACATGAAAAAACAGTATCAGTGTTTCTTTAGTGTGTTCATGTTTTTACTCTCGCTTGACCTCGACGGAAATGAAGATTTCCACGTCAAAGAAGGCGGAGCCTCAGAGCCACACCCACCTTTTACATCAAGTCAAGTCACCTTTATTGATATAGTGCTTCTTACAATACAGATTGTTTCAAAGCAGCTTTACAGTGATAGCAGGAATATAATGCAACAAAAAATAGCGTCATAGTCCAGCTTAAATAAGTTCAGTGATGGTTCATTTTTATAAAAAAAAAAAAAAAAGTTATTTAGTCCATTTATATATACGTATATATATAGCTGCTCTGGAGAAAACAGTGATGCCACCTGTGATTGCTCTTTTGCAGGATGTACATGTGATTTTGTGGCACAATGCGGGACACTTGTGAGAGAGATACTATGTAAATGTTGACTTACATTAGTCGGAAAGCCTGTTTGCCTTCACGTTGGATGATAACATGTTTTACATCGCCAATAAGCTTTGTTAATTGTGACCGGTTCTGTGACTGGCAATCAATTTGCCAGGCTTGATTTTACTCTACAGGACCTATTCAGTCTGCTAAATATAATGAGCTGAGAAACAGGCTAGTAGGTAAAAATCTCATTTAAAATAAAGTTGCAGTATGTGAGATAGACAGCTAGTGGTTGAAATAGGTACTGCAGTCCAAATTCAAAATACTGGAGAGAGTTGGTTCCCACACGCTACGGGAATGAGCACAATTGACAATGGAATGCGAGGAGATTTGCAGACTGTAAGTTGATGAGTTGATTTATGATGAGTTGATATCGCGTTTTAATATGCTCCCATTCATAGAGATTTGTAGATGGATGTCGAGGCTTTTTAGGTTGTGTGGAATCTGCAATCTCTGACCAGTTTGTTTGCTCGTTTCCATGGCTGCGATACGCTGTGTTTCCCGCCAACTGGCATCCCGGGGTGTCGAAATACTATTGGCTGAACTGGCAGTGGGCGGAGTCACAGACCAAAACAAAAACAGACATTCCTACACGGAACGCACATTTCAAAGTAAAATAACTGGCGGTAGAAGTGTTTTCAGAGAAACGAGTATGTGACTCAGCATGTTTCCTAAATTTCTTTAAAATGCTTTAGTACAGTCATAAACATACAGCACCTTTAAAGTCCCCTTGTAGTCAATAACTGTATCCCTTAAAACTCATCTTGATCACCAAAATGACATATTTAAATGTTTTTTCCTTGAAAAAAAAATTCTACATGCCTTAAAATATCTTGAATGTAACTCGACACCCTTGCCTCATTTAGTATACGCGGTTCTATGAATATGCAAATGAGCCCCGCCTCCACTCACTCACTCACTCAGCTCAGAGATCCACTTGTTGACGATCATACGTTGATCTGATTGGTTACAAGGTAGTTTGTGACGTCAGAAACACCAGCGATTTCAAAGCGTGTTTTTGAGACTGTGTTTGGTTCACTGCAGTTTTAAGGAGGAAATACTCAGCAATGGTGTCGACTTATGAATTTGCACATGGTTTGTCTCAAAGCACATTAAAAACACCACATAGACATATAAACAACATTAAAAGCTGGATTTTCACCACAGGGGGACTTTAAGTAGCGACCTCTTCATTTTCCTTTGTTAGACTATGCAAACATTAGATGCATTTTACCGGAGTCAGTGCATCAGCATCTTGAACTTTGTTGAAAATCTGTTGTTTGTTGGATCTGACAGGTTTGATCAACAGGTTTTGATCTCTTATCCAGTACGTGTCTAGATGAAGTCCCGGCTTCCCCTCAGGAAACATCCCTCTCTACGATTGCGCTGGCTGGATCCCTGCTCTAGCTAGAACATGACTAGAACATTAACATGCATTTTACAAAATAAATAGGGTAAATTTTCATTTCAAATGTGAATGTGCTCATTTTTGCTTTGACATTGATGAAAGAATCTGTTTCAAGTCAACTAACAAACATCTTGTTACCATTCCAGGGTTATCAGCTTATCTCACCATGAGGAAGATCAGATGATCCAATCACCCATATTCTGGATCTGCATAGCCATTAAAGTCTGAGACAAAGAGTGAATTCATAAGAGCAGCAGTGGGAAAGAAGAGAGAGTGGCCGAGCAGAGGAATGAGAGATAGAGAGAGAAGTATAATGTTACTTCCAGCTGTCCTCCGTCATCCATACTTTCGCTGGGACGTATGGCCACGAGATAATGCCAAACATCCGGTGTATGTCAGACCCGTGAGCTTCTGCACAGGACTCAAATAAGGTCGACGACCTCTTGCACAAGGGGCCGGTCCATCATCCTATGGCAACTTTCAGGATTTGCTCAGCTGAGAAAACACAGATGTAGCCGATGCTGTAATAGACAAGAATATGTACATCAATACTGTCTGTGGTGACAGGAACTATGTGGCAACTCAAGACATAAGACATATTAAAAGTCTCTCCTGCAAATTAAAAATTGAGTTAAATCAAATGAAATTTTGCATGGAACACAGAAAGACATTTTGAAGAATGGTCACGTTGCTCTTTTCCACTTTGAAATACAATGACAGGATAATGATCAAGAGCTGTGAATAAAAGCACCATGACATTCAGTCTTGGTGTGTTAAAACATGTGTACCAGGTTTGACGTCAGTGCTATGTTTCCATCCACCTGTTTTTATGCGCATTTTGTTTTTTTAAATGCACAATGGAAACATCAAGATGCACATGAAAAACATGCACGTGCACAAACTACGATGGAAACACATTTACTGAATAAATACCTTGATGCGCGACAATATCCTCATTGGACTTTGCCTTAGCAGAGGCTGTGATTGGATAACTGGACTAACCAGTGGACCAATCACATCGCAGCATCTCAAATGTTGGTTTAGTGGATCTGAAATGCCGCAGTCAAAGTCTGTGATCAGAATGATTGGGTTTAATTCCCTCCAGAAGCGTCTCACACGATTGCGTTCCCAAACACCAGCATCCCAACGCAAGAGAACATGACAGCGTTTGTTGTGTTTCGTCTGACGCTCTGAGACAAACTCATTTATGATGGAGGGAAAAAGTGCCACAGTTTCTTGGAGCAACTTCCAGTTGTATTACAGATATTTTATGCCAATTTCCCAGGAAGTGAGGATTTTGTTCTCTTGAACACATGGGATGGAAACACACAAATGTTTTATGCGATATTCCAATTTTGTGCATAAGTTAAATTCATAACTTTGAATTTATGAATATAAATATACATAGTTATCCCATGTGTCTTAGAATGCACCAAATTTCATTATGAAACTTTTTTTGTTTTTTTTTGGAAAACAAGCAGTGCAAAATTTCCAGCTAACAATGCAAAGCCATCGTATGGCTTCAGAATGACTTCGACAAAAGTCATATGGAAAACCTTTTTGTCCTTTTTGGAGCTTTACAGCCTCTAGTCACCATCCATTTTCTTTGTAGTAGCAAAATTACTCCTTTCCACAGAAGTCATAAAGGATTTGTAATGGCATGACGGTGAGTAAATAATGACAGAATTTTCATTCCCTGGTGAACTTTATGGTTCTTCATTTTGTTTTCAAGGAATCTAAAGCAAGTTCTATTTATTTAACATGTATTTATGTTATATTTATTAGTATTTCAATGAGCATAACCCACTCTGCATTACTAGGAAGAAGATATTAATAGATGAACATGGCAAAAGAACGCAAGGCAAGGTGCGAGTCCACAATATTATGAGGGAAAACAAGCTGCGGGAACGCATTAGCAAAATGCAGGTATGGCAGCCAAACCTCTTTGAGTCCATTTGGAAAACACAAGAATGTTTTCAAGTGTCCTTGCATTCGCACACAGGCTGCATTTGGCAAGCTTTGAAGCCCCAGAATATAATGCATCTTAAAAGCAGCCCATGGCCTTTGAGGAGCACAGAGACCCTGAAAGACTGCTGACAAACATGCATTACTTCATTTTCAATTTTCTTTCTGTCTTTCTTTCAACTTTCTGTGCATGGCTTCAGTACATTTGGTTGTTCTTCTTTTCTTTTGTGGTTGTAGATTGTTGTTTTTCAGTCAAATGAAAAGCTTCAAGATAACCACAGAAACATCTCTTTTCACCATCAAACTGCTCCAAAGTTAAAACATTTCAACACTTTGTTTTTAGCTAAAGCATCTCTAACTAAAGCATTGGACTAAAGCATCTCGCTCAGCCACTAACAGAACACGGCTTCTCATACCTCAAAACACTGAACACAAGAAGAAAACTAGTCAAACCTGAGGATAAAACTTGTCTTTTTAGCTTCTTTAATCAGTTTTCTCTTATACCCTTTAGAGTGTGAGAGCTGTCATCTTATATGACACTCGTAACGTTAAAAAGCCCACAGGTCTGGCTTGCCGAGAGTGAAACGGATGTGTAGTTGTTTAATAAAACACATGATTGCAGTACGGTTTGCCTCTCAGGATGGCTGTCAGCCTGTGGAAGAGACAGGAAGGAAAAGCCTTCATAAACTCAGATGAAAGAGATACTGATGTACAGGTGCACAGCGAGGACATGTTTTATTGGCTGATTTGGGTTTTGGGCTTTATTTAATGTTTAAACAAAGGATGATGCTGTTGACACTGAATCAGCTACCAAAAACTAAACTGACTAACATAAATATTTATTCTATGTTATATAGCTTGCCATATACAGTAAAAAAAAAAAAAAGAATGGTATAACATCACTTTGGACCTACTGTAAAATAATGTCAAATGCATGACATCACATACGTTTTTTTTTTATATATATATATATATATATATATAAATAGTTTGTTATCAATAATGTTCATTAAGGTGTTTTATGTTACATTTTATGTTATTTAGTTAATGTTTATTGCATTATTTTAATGCTACGTGTTTTACCCTGATGGTGTTTTGACTTTGTTACTGTACACAAGTTTTGGCCATGTTTATGGATTGGCCACTTACAATGAACTCATCATGATTCATCATGTTGGAAGGTTCAAAGCATAGCTTGGTATATATAACATTATATCACATGATGAAATAGGCAGTTATAAGTTGTAAAATATACATATGTCATCCAGTAATACCTAAAATATTGCCACCATGTTTTTTGTAATTTCTCTGCTGTTTATTTTTATGCAATTTATGCACATATTTTATGCAATTTTAAAGACACTATTCTCTTGGTTAAAATTAAATACACTATCACTTCTAATCAGGGGTAAAAGAGGCTGGTTAGATAGAGCTGTCCCGGTAAACCTCACTCCGTTGGCCTCAAGAGGTGCACTAACGTTCTTGTTAGCGAAGCCTAACTCCCATGCAGGTTGCTGATGGTTTTAACCCCATTTGGAGTGGTGCAAGTAGAACTACTTGCATTGGTGCCGTGACCCGGATGAGAGTGAAGTTTAGGGGGGTGAGTGTAACGGAGACCAGCTAGCATCTAATGTTAGGGGCTACAGTCTTTAGTGTCCTTGTTAGGGTGCTTGCCTCCCGTGTTGGTTGATTTGAATCCCGCTCAGAGCGGTGCAAGTAGGACTAGTTACATTGGTGCCGTGACCCGGATGAGAGTGAAGTTTATGGGGGGGGGGGGGGGGGGGGTGTAACGGAGACCAGCTAGCATCTAATGTTGGGGGATACAGTCTTTAGTGTCCTTGTTAGGATGCTTGCCTCCCGTGTCGGTTGATGCTGGTTCGAATCCCGCTCAGAGCGATGTAAGTAGGACTAGTTACATTGGTGCCGTGACCCGGATGAGAATGAGGTTTAGGGGGTTCAGTGTAATGAGGTCAGCTAGAGGTTGTGGTCTTTAACGTCCTTATTAGCGCGCCCACCTTCCATGGCAGCTGATGCTGGTTAGAATCCCGTTTGGAGCGTTGCAAGTAAGATGAGTTGCATTGGTGCCGTGACTCAGATGGGAGTGAGGTTTAAGGGGGTGAGTGTACCAGAGTTTTTAACGTCCTTGTTAGGGTGCTTGCCTCCCATGTCGGTTGATGTTGGTTCGAATCCCGCTCAGAGCAGTGCAAGTAGGACCAGTTACATTGGTGCTGTGGCCCGGGTAGGAATTAAGGTTTAGGGGTTGAATGTAACAGAGACCAGCTAGAGACTACAGTCTTTAACTTCCTTGTTAGCATGCCCACCTCCCATGCTGGTTGATGCTGGTTTGAATCGCATTTGGAGCAGTGCAAGTAGGACCAGTTACATTGGTGCCGTGACCCGGATGAGAGTAAGGCCTAGCGGGTGAGTGTAACAGAGGCCAGTTAGCATCTAATGTTAGGGGCTAAAAACTTTAAAGTCCTTGTTAGGGTGCTTGCCTCCCACGTCGGGTGATGCTGGTTTGAACCCCGCTCAGAGTGGTGCAAGTAGGACCATTTACATTGGTGCCGTGACCTGGATGAGAGTGAGGTTTAGGGGGGTGAGTGTAATGGAAGCCAGTTAGCATCTAATGTTAGGGGCTAAAGTTTTTAGCGTCCTTGTTAGGATGCTTGCCTCCCGTGTCGGTTGATGCTGGTTCGAATCCCGCTCAGAGCGGATCAAGTAGGACTAGTTACATTGGTGCCGTGACCCGGATGAGAGTGAGGTTTAGGGGGTTCAGTGTAATGGAAGTCAGCTAGAGGCTGTGGTCTTTAATGTCCTTATTAGCGCGCCCACCTTCCATGGCAGCTGATGCTGGTTCGAATTCCGTTTGGAGCGTTGCAAGTAAGATGAGTTGCATTGGTGCCGTGACCCGGATGGGAGTGAGGTTTAAGGGGGTGAGTGTACCAGAGTTTTTAACGTCCTTGTTAGGATGCTTGCCTGCCATGTCGGTTGATGTTGGTTCGAATCCCGCTCAGAGCAGTGCAAGTAGGACCAGTTACATTGGTGCCGTGACCCGGGTAGGAATTAAGGTTTAGGGGTTGAATGTAACAGAGACCAGCTAGAGACTACAGTCTTTAACTTCCTTGTTAGCATGCCCACCTCCCATGCTGGTTGATGCTGGTTTGAATCCCATTTGGAGCGGTGCAAGTAGGACCAGTTACATTGGTGCCGTGACCCGGATGAGAGTAAGGCCTAGCGGGTGAGTGTAACGGAGGCCAGTTAGCATCTAATGTTAGGGGCTAAAAACTTTAAAGTCCTTGTTAGGGTGCTTGCCTCCCACTTTGGTTGATGCTGGTTCGAATCCCGCTCAGAGTGGTGCAAGTAGGACCAGTTTCATTGGTGCCGTGACCTGGATGGAAGTGAGGTTTAGCGGGGTGAGTGTAATGGAGGCCAGCTAGAAACTAAGGTTAGGGGCTATAGTCTTTAGTGTCCTTCGGGTGCTTGTCTGCCATGTCGGTTGACACAGGTTCAAATCCCGCTCAGAACGGTGCAAGTAGGACCAGTTACAATGGTGCCGTGAGGTTTGGGGGGAGGAATGTAACGGAGGCCAGTTAGCATCTAACGTTTGAGGCTACAGTCTTTAACGTCCTTCTTAGGGTGCTTGCCTCCTGTGTCGATTGACGCTGGTTTGAATCCCATTTGGAGCGGTGAAAGTAGGACGAGTTACATTGGTGCCGTGACCCGGATGAAAGTGAGGTGTAGGGGGTAAATTTAACGGAGGCCTGTTAGAGGCTTTAATGTCCTTATTAGTGCGCCCACCTCTCATACTGGTGGATGCTGGTTCGAATGCTGCTTGAGGTAGTGCAAGTAGGACCAGTTACACAGGCACTAAATACAGTACCCATAAAAATGTCTCCAAAGAGGGATATGACTTTGCAGGGCCATCCTTACATCCGCTACATCTCACTGCATTGCGCAAGATAGGATCTTGAGCGTTCAGCAATGTAAGTTTAAATTTAGTTTGCAACATCTTGTCATCTCTTTACTGTGCTTATTGGTCTAAAAAAGGTCTAAAACAAACATGGAAAAAACAGTGTCCAGTAAGATGCAGCTTTGGCTCTTTTTCTGTATTGATGTGCGCATACACACACATCAGCATGAGTTAACAGAGCAGAGCTGTGGAGGTTGCTGACGGGGCCGGGACAGGAACCCCTCATTAGCACTGAATTAAACACAACCTACATCAGTTCAGTCTGGCAACACATGAAAGAGCACCCGTGAGAGACAGGGATCTGCACTCGTTGTCACACTTCATCCCTGACTAACACACACACATGCACTGAAAACCACATCACTACCACATACAATCAAAAACTGTATTTCGTTATATGCAAATGTCCTGTATGCAGAGAATCCCCAGATGACCAAATACATTTCTGTGCAGAATTACCACACAATTCACTCATTCTTTATTTAAGCAGGTTTTTTTTGTTTTTTGTTTTTTACTCATTGAGATTAAAATCTCTTTTACAAGAGTGACCTGGCCAAGAAAGCAGCTGCAATAACATAGACATACAAATACACATCAAAACAGAAAAACACAATCAAGAAGATCGAAGATTGTAGCGAACATTTGTATTAGAAATGCAGAGAGACAAATAAGATGGAATTAGACCACAAATAGACTTATAAATAAAACAATACCAATTAAAACTTCTCCGAGTATACAAAGAGGGCAACTCAGCTTTATCATATAAAGTGCAATGATGTGCTTGATAACTATAACAAGTAATGAAATGTAAAGCGCTATGATAAACAGTATTTAAAAAAATAATAATAATAATGTACTGGGGCATTGCATTCATACAAATTCAATGCATCAATTCAATGCATGCTATTTAACCTTCCATTTCCAGTGTAACGGAAGAACAGAAAGTCATAATGGTCATGATTAATATTTCTTACTTGACTTTGAATTCAATCTGACCAATCAAGGGAAGACATTTTTGCACAGAAGATACAAAATCACTATTTCCAAAAAGAAAAATGGACGCTACTTGCTTAGGTCATGTGACAAACGAAGTGAAGTCCATTAACTCAACCCCTAAATGAAACCTTCACTGAGGGGAGGGAAGATTGTAAGAAAATTATATCATACGATTTCATAAATTTCACCAGAAATTCGCCAATGAGAGTATGTTGTACGTAGTATAAACGCACTGTGTGCTATTCTGTAAATGGGAATATATAGTATTTCTGAGCATAACCCCAGTCTGCAACACCATGAGGATGAGAGTCATGTACCTGATTTGCACAAAGAACTTCAAAGCAAAATAAATCAATTCGGCGTCTCCTCTGGTCTCTTACACCTACAACCACACAACAACAGAGAACAAGGAAATAAATATGCAAGCATGAACACAAATGCACTGTCCCATACTTTGCACGCAGCTCCAACATCAAAACAAATTATTATTATTATGGGAGTTAACTATAAACATATTCATGCATTTAGTCACTTGATGAGTCGGCCAAAAGCACTTGGCTTGTTACAGCCATAAAACATGATTTGACAGATGGCTGCAGGTGATATTAGGAGGCGGGACATTTTCATTCTACAGAGCATTTGATTGGAGAAACATCCATGTAGTGCCAGATGAGTCGTCAATATTTTTGTTTTTGTGGAAGAAAGAACTGAACATTTTGAATGTGTATGTCTGCTAAAAACACATTGTTGTCATTTAGGAGTACCAAACGGCAACCTTCCAATCTCTTGAATTCAACACTGAAGTGACTTAAACTGCAGTTCATCGACTGGCCACTAGAGACAGGCTGCAAAAGAAAATCAATCCCATAAACCCCCATGTTAAAATGGCTGACTTTACAGCAGAAAACAATGTGTTTACAGCCTGGTGCAAAAAGTGGTTTTGGTCTATACAGCTAATTTTGGCCTTCATGACGACTGTGAGGGAGGTGAATATTTTTATGACTCATCCGTTTAAATTATATTAAGCCTTAAAGTTCTGCATAATTAAGGGCGTGGCCACTTGAGTGACAGGTGGATTGCCGCTGATGTCACCACTAGCCATTTGTCTGCTGTCTGTTAGCTTCACGTCACCTCAGCTAATCCGCCTCGCTGCCCATTTTCGTTTATCCGGGAGTGACGCGCGGCCAAGATGGCTCCGCCCACTTTTCAGAAACCTACGAATGCCGTCACAGACACTATGTCCATATTTCTTTAGTCTATGAGGAGTACTCTACTTTTTTTTTTTTTTTAAATTTCATTGATTCATCTAGCAGACACTTTTATCCAAAGAAATTTAAAAATGAATAACATTTTAAGTGATTTGTCACAGAACAAACCATGTTTGTACAAAACGCCAGAAAACTATATTAGGAAACATGCTAGAACAAGTGAAATACAGAAAAGAAGAGAATTTTTGTTGCAAATAGATTCTAACAGACATGAACAAAAAGTAACAGCTCAAATTTTGATTTCATGGGGTCTTTAGCTCACTTGCTCAGCATTGTAGGGATAATCTTGCAGGAAGATCTTCTGATTCAAGATAACGAGGCACACAAATTAAAAATAATGATTATGTGCACGGATAAATAATTAACAAAAGTCAATTGTCAATTTTGAATCACACTTTGATTTCAAACACACACGTTCGCACTGCAGGACCAATTAGATTTTTTTGTAAATACTATTTTTTTTGTTAAATGTGGCCAGATTACATTTCTCTGTTCAGATCCAGTTGCACACTTGCATAGATTTCACTTTTATGTTTTTCATTAAGGCAGAATCCAAATCTGAGCACATTTGTCACAGAAAGCGAAAAAGAGCAGCGTCTGGTGAAAATGTGAGCAAAAAAATAATATATATATATATAAATATATATATATATATATTTTTTTTTTAAGCAGATTTTTAAATCATGTTCAGATTTCAAGTGTTTGCTTTTAGGACAAACCACAAAAAAAAAACTGCAACAGATTTGAGTTGGACAGGCTAGAAAACAAATCATACAGTATTTCTGCTGCCTCTCTGAGCAAGGCTGTATTGACATTAATGCCATGTTTGAATATATCCTAGTATATTCTTGTTAGGGGTGAAACCCAGCGGTTCACACAGCAGTGGATACGTGGGATCCACTTTAACACACTACTGCCACTTCACACCATCGCATTATTTATTCTCTATGAGCACGTCTCTGGAAATGACGCATGTGTGTATTCTTGCCAGTGTGTGTGTAAAAGAGACAAACCAGACATTCATAATTTAAGAGCAATGTCTGTTGAGTGAGTGACTACCTGAGGGGAAATGAAACATTGGATTTGTTGAATAAAATATAAGTTGCAGGAACCCTCGTGTGGGTTGTGTGTGTGTGTGTGTGTGTGTGCAGGTAATGATGTCAGTAGGGACCGAATATGTAACGATCATGCAAATGCACATTATTTAAAACATACACACATAAAGTACAAGCCCAAATACTTGTAGCAACATTTCCACATGCAGACGATTAGATTTCAGCTCTACATTAAAAGCTGGTTTTGCTGAGTGTAGTTTAATGTAAATGATATTGTAGTTGGAGGGAGTGCCGAAGACGCAAGGATGATCGATTACGCGTGCAGAATACGAGAGCGTGCTGGTTTGACGTTCTGAATACAATAAAAGGTATTATATTTTGGGCAGTAAATGTAGCAGTGTGTGAGATATTGGAAACTGTCCCTACAGGCTAGTTTCCACATGCCTGCAACTAAAGCTGGAGCTGACTTGTATTGTTCAGGCAAACGATCCACCTTGGGCAGAGAGGTGTGTGTGTGTACCTGCCAGACTGTATCAAGACACACACACACATGCACAAATACATGTATACACATAATAAGAAAGCCACACACACACACTAATGAGGCCCTGCGAGGCCCTGCCGGTCTGTCTGTCAGTCTGACACATGCCTGACAACAACATTGAGCTTCTTCTGTCTCCTCCACTCGCTTTAATTCAGCAAAACTACTGACAGGATTATAGAGACACTCAAATTAATTCAATTAATAATGCGCTCTGTCACTCTCTCCCTCCCTGGGAGGACAATAATAAACTCTGATTTGTGAAGGAAGAATGTATGAGAGACGTGGAAACGTGCTTGAGAGAAACAAACACTGAGGCTGTTGCTTTGCAGAAGCGGTGGTTTTCATACGGTCCAAAACAAAGATAAATGTTAATATGATAATGTACGGGAGAGCGGGGCACAACCTAACGCTTCTTGACTTTCTCAGTTTGTGTAAATGTACTTAGGGTTCAGAGTATTTATTTTTTCCCACATTCATTTCACACGTCTAATACAATTATGTGGTTTTGTTTTATTAATACAGTGTATACTTTTTTCTTGATATACCCCGAAAGAATGGAAGTGAAATGTGACAACATGCCCCATACATTTTAACAAGACCATATAAGACTGATCATATAATTTTACAGTGGACCGTATAATGACATTAATAGACAATATCTATGATTTACAGTATTTGTTTTTTCTTTCTGAATTTAAAATTGATTTTGTCTTTTTTTTTAGGGGCAAAAAGATAATGAAGAAAAAAGAAAACCTTTGTTTGGCAAAATGTTTGTTTATTGTTTCTTCGGGAGGAGAAAATCTGTTAATCTTTTCAAGTAAAGACTTTTGTCAGAAAAATAGAATTTGTAAAAAATCATTTTACCTTGATAATTATACGTAAAACTTTTTAAATAATGATTATATGTGTACACAAATATATTCAAAGTGTAAAGAAAATATGAAATTTTATCCCTTAAAACTCATCTTTGATCACCAAAATGATGTATAAACGTTTTTTCCTTGAAAAAAATTCTTCATGCCTTAAAATAGCTTGAATGTAACTCGACACCCTTGCCTCATTTAGTATATGCGGTTCTATGAATATGCAAATGAGTTTTAAGGAGAAAATACTAAGCAATGTTGTCGACTTATGAATTTACACATGGTTTGTCTTAAAGCGTATTTAAAACACCACATAGACACATAAACAACATTAAGGGCCCTATTTTAGCGATCTAAGCTCATGGTTTTAAAGCACACGGCGCAAGTGCACTTAGGTCGTGTCTGAATCCACTTTTGCTCATTTAACGACGGGACAAATGGTTGGCGCTCCCGGTGCATGGTCTAAAAGGGTCGTCTCTATTCTCTTAATGAGTAATGGGTGTCTCTTCTCCCATTCCCTTTAAAAGCCAGTTGCGCTCGCGCCATGGCGGATGGCATTTTTAATATTTGGCATGTTTTTGTGCTGCTGCGCGTCCCTGTGTGTCTAATAAGCAGAGCGTACGTGCGTTATAGGCTCATATTACTAACGCGCTCTTTAAATAACAAACAAAATACTGCTCCATTGACTTTAGACCAGGTTTCATTTGGTCAATGGCTCAGTCTATTTCTGTTCCTCAAAATAGCAACACACCAGCAATGCGCCTGAACACACACCTCGTTTTCAGACCAGCCGCCCATGAGCGCACAGATGTGCGCAAATACATTTGCTATTTAAACAACATGGCGCAGGACGTGAAAATGAAAACTGTGTCAGGCTGAAACTAGCAAAACACAGTCGCGTCGCGGTCGGCGCTGCATTGCACCGGTGTATGATAGGGGCCAATAGCTGGATTTTCATCACAGGGGGATTTTAAAATCTAGCACACTCTTATTTTAAAGCATAAAACAAGACATATATTGTATATTAGTAGCTATATTTTCAAGCCTTTCACATCAACAACAAAAGATAGGAACATTTTCTCCTCCGTTTATTTTGCAATTATAGGGCTGAGCTAGCCTGGGTTTCCCCATACTGCCTTGCTCGCAGCGCGATTTTATTCACGCTGCTAGGCAGTCTGG
Organism: Squalius cephalus; assembly: GCF_949319135.1. Taxonomy (NCBI): domain Eukaryota; kingdom Metazoa; phylum Chordata; class Actinopteri; order Cypriniformes; family Leuciscidae; genus Squalius; species Squalius cephalus. The sequence goes on from NC_137137.1 coordinate 33,167,364, forward strand.
ACACCATGGACCAAATTTTCCCCTGAAAAAGGGAACCAATCACAGAACGGGGAGGGAGCAGCAAGACGATGACGACACCGAAGCAGTTTGTTTATATCTATGGATCCAACATGGCATCAGACTCGACGTTATCTTCTACCCTCATGTTTATCTTGCACAAACGGTAATATTCGCAAAACGCCATCGTGTACAAATAAATCTTTGACCCATGATCTTTTTCCTCGTCGAATTTCTGTCACTCTACATACGTCATCTGGTATAATTGAAGCGATTGGCTATGAGCTACATACAGGGTCATTTGATAGACATTCATAGCGCCCAATAAACGGCTCTGGGCATTCGTAAACCACGCCTCAAATACGAGAAAATGAACACGTGGTTCCCAGACCAAGTCTCAAATGAGACTTGGTCTGACGTTAACCAGGCTAGGGCTGAGCAGGGCACAACCTAACGCGGGGCTAGTTGTAACACCCTTGTTTTAAATACTTCCACAAATGCTAGCATGATGAAACTTAGTGTATTTACTAGTTGCCATATCAACACTATATAGAGAAATAAATGCGCCAAAATTCAGAAATCTTTGGAAGATAAGATATCACTGAACATTTATTTAACCATAGCAAATGTTAATTTGTTGTGTTCATTTTTCATCTCTATTTTTGGTGTTTATTTTAAATTAGACAAATCTGATATTATTTTAATCTCCAATATGTTATTTAACAGTTGATATGGTTCTTTAATGCTTCGCTAACTAGCAGAAGACACTCGCCGGGTTTAAGTCCCAGTTGTGCAGGATGTCACAATGCGTTACAATGAGCCCCTATTAGAACTATGCTATTCTATTCTATACTTTTATCAATTCTATTGAGAAAACATGAGAAAAAGGTGAATAAAGACTGAGAGGCCAATCTACTTCGAGGGAAACTAAAACGAGCCAATACACATTGGGTACACGCAGGTATATAATGAGCAGAAGGTGCGATTGCATTTCAGCTTTTTGCTTCAGAGCCAAGCACTTCGATGCGTTCTACATATTTTCAAGGAGATGGTGAAACTGAGCGAGCTTCTTCTTCGGACCTCTCCACACTGGTGCGGGTGACACAGCACAGCAGTCTTTTTTCTTTCTCTTTCTTTCTTTTGTTTTTGTTTTGACTTGAGCAAACAATAGCTGTTCTCACAGCTGTTAAGGTGTGCTTGAGAACGCTCAAAGGCCGTTTTCACGGCTGGTAAGACCAGCGAGGAGAGAGAGCGCACAGACAGGTGCACATTCCTGTCTGTGTTCGCAGTGACCACTCCCTTACGTGCTTCAGCACTAACGAGAGCAGTCCCTAAAAGAGCTTACATAGATAGAACGCGTCTTTATAAAGATGACATTCTATCTGTGTGTTTCTGGATGCGGTCGTTACCTGGGATCGCGTTATGGTCACGATCGCTCATGTGTCTAGGCCTCGAACACGCTGAGGCAGCTTTCGTGGATGAGTCATGTACCCATTGTGGGAAGATGACCATCTCTGTTCCTGCAAAGGGGTGGAGTCCCCGTGCTTGCGCCTCGATCTAACCCTCCTCAGAGGGTTGCTTCGGGCTCTGACACGGGAGACCTGAGGATCACGGTGAGCGCGCTTCCTTCGGGGAACCAACCCCCTAGGAACCCTCATCCCTCTCATGCTCCGCAGCCAGCAGAGCCGCCATCGGAATGCTCTGGACCTCCCTCAAGGTGTGTACCAGTCGTTTCCTTCGGTGCTCCCAGCGATGAACAGATGTCGATAGTTGCATCGGAGGGTGGGTCAGACTTCTCCACGGACGCCGACTTGGTGCCATTGCCTCCTTCGGGTGTGTCAACAGTGCCCGAGACGGACCCAGAGATGATGGCCATGCTTTCCCGGGCCACCAACAGGATCGGGCTCGTGTGGAACCCTCCACCATGTCCCAAGCCCTCGAGGCTGGACGATTGGTATCTCGGGGTGGCGCACGCTGGTTCGGAAGTGCACGAGGAGCTCACGGGGACGTGGACGGCACCTTTTCCTGCCAGAAACTGTTCCGGTGGCTCCTCCTGGCAAGGCTTACAAGGCCTGTGGGGAAGCCGCCTCTGCCGTGCATGCCATGGCGTTGCTGCAGGTCCATCAGGCCAAGGCACTGAAGGAACTGCACGAGGGTGGTCAAGACCCACAAGTTCTCCAGGAACTTTGTGCCGCAATGGACCCTGCGCTTCGTGCGATGAAGGTCACCGCCGCGGTCAGTGGATCGTGCGATGTCCACACTTGTGATTTAGGAACGCCATCTCTGGCAGTATCTGGCCGATATGAGGGAGACCGACAAGCTCCGGTTCCTTAATTCCCCCGTGTCCCAGACCGGCCTCTTCGGCGACGTGGTCGAGAACTTTTCCCAGCAGATCTAGGCTGTACAAAAGCAGACTGAGGCCAACAAGCACATCCTGCCGCGGCGGCCAGCTGGTGCCTCCACCCCACCGCTCGAGGCCCCTCAGTCTGCTCATCGCCGGGGGTGGCCTTCTGCGTCTGCTCTCGCTCCCACGCCGCAGCAGCAGTCTCCACCTAAACGGTGCCGTGGAGCCAGTCGCAGGCAGGCCCCCCTGCCCGTCCAGGCCCCCGCCAAGAAGGGCGTTAAAGCCAAGAGCAAGCGGCCCTAGGACGGGCGACCCGCAGATGGATGGGACTGCTCTTCGGCAGACGGTGACCACACCACTCCCTCCCCCGGAAGAGGGCCGGGTGGAAAATCCTCTGTTCCCTTTTGTTTTTGTTCCGCCGCTGGCCTCAAAACCAGCAGTACACAAATTTTCAATAAAAGAGCAGGGTCCGAATCCATCTCTGGGTCCGAAGAGGGCCCGGAGAGCAGTGGGGGGAGAGAATCCTCACCACTCTCATCCGCCTCTTCTATCGCCAGCAGGCAGCAGTGTGCAGTTCGAGAACGCAACCAAGCCGCCTCCTGCACCTCCTGCCTCAAGGCACCAGGTAAGTGTTGCACAGCACACTCAGACTCAGACTCGCACTCAGACTCCGCTACGGGCCCAGAGAGAGCCTCCCGAGCCGAGCCCCTGTGTTCCACCTCGCTGCCCCACTCTGGGTACGCCTACGGTCCCTTTGGTCCCGCTTGTACGGTCTCTGCGAGCCTGGTTAGCGCTCCCCAGTCCATCTTGCTGGCTCATTCAGACCATCAGGCTCGGCTATGTGATTCAGTTCACCCGACGTACCCCCAAGTTTCGGGCCATCCACTCCACTACAGTGAGAGCAGCCGATGCCCATGTCTTGCAAGTGGAGATCGCAGTCCTACTGGCGAAGGACGCGATAGAGCCCGTCCCTCCAGCCGATATGAGGTCAGGGCACTACAGTCCCTTCTTCATTGTACCCAAGAAAGGCGGTGGGTTACGACCGATCTTGGACCTGCGAGTTTTGAATCGGAGCCTCCACAAGCTACCGTTCAAAATGCACACGCAGAAATGCATTTTCGAATGCATCCATCCCCAAGATTGGTTTGCAGTGATCGACCTGAAGGATGCGTACTTTCATGTCTCGATTCTTCCTTGACACAGGCCATTTCTGCATTTTGCGTTCGAGGGTCAAGCATATCAGTACAAGGTCCTGCCCTTCAGGCTGTCCCTGTCTCCCCGAGTCTTCACGAAAGCCCTATGGCACTCGCGTCCGGACCTCTGGAAACTCAATGTCTGGTCCCTGGACGGGACGCGGAGGTTCTAGGTGACTTACCCCCAGAGGTACTTAACACCATCACTTCTACTCGAGCGGCGTCTATGAGACGTGCATACGCCTTGAAGTGGAACCTGTTAGCCGAGTGGTGTTCTTCTCAAAGAGAAGACCCCCGAAGATGTTCGACAGGGTCCGTGCTTTCCTTCTTGCAGCAAGGGTTGGAGCGAAGGCTGTCTCCCTCCACCCTCAAAGTACATGCTGCCGCTATTTCAGCTTATCACGACCACATAGATGGCAAATCAGTTGGAAAGCATGACCTGGTCGTCAGGTTCCTTAGGGGGGTGAGACGGTTAAACCCTCCTTGACCCCCCTCCATACTCTCTTAGGACCTTTCCCTGGTGCTTCGAGCACTTCAGGATGCTCCCTTTGAGCCTTTGCAATCAGCTGACTTAAAGCTTCTCTCCATGAAGACTTTGCTGCTGATTGCACTGGTCTCTATCAAGAGGGTAGGGGACCTGCAAGCATTTTTGGTCGATGAATCATGCCGGGTGACAACCATGTTGTACTGAGACCCCGGCCTGGCTATGTGCCCAAGGTTCCTACCACTCCCGTCAGAGATCAGGTAGTGAACCTGCAAGCTTATCAGGCTTGGCTCCTCAGCAAAAAACTGAAATGCAATCGCACCTGCTGCTCATTATATACCCGCACTGCGTGGCTGAACAGCTGATGCAAATGATTGCATGCCAATGTGTATTGGCTCGTTTTAGTTTCACTCAAAGTAGATTGGCCTCTCTAGCGAGATTCCTATCAGTGGGTCACGACGTAGGTCTCCGTTCCCTCCCTCAGGGAACGAGGGTTACCATATGTAACCGAGACGTTTTAAAGTTGAAATAGGTGAAATTATTATTATTATTATTATTATTATTATTCAAAAGTTTGGGGTCGGTAAGACTTTTTAATGTTTTTGAAAGAAATCTCTTCTGCTCACCAAGTCTGCATTTATTTGATCAAAAATATAATTTTATAATTTATAATTTATTTGATCAGAAATATTATTACAATAAGTGTTTTCTATTGTAATATATTTTAAAATTCTTTATTCCTGTAATGGGATATTATTTTTTATCAATGTGGAATACAGTTGTTCTCAATAATATATTTGTTGAAACTATAACATTTTTTAAGGATTCTTTGATCAACAGAAAGTTCTAAAAGAACAGCATTTATTTGAAATATAATCTTTTGTAACATGTAACATCTTTCCTGTTAATTTTGATCAATTTAATGCGTTTTTGTTGAATAAAAGTATTAATTTCTTTCAAAAGAGAAAATCTTACTGACCCCAAACCTTTGAACAGTAGCTTATATGAATTGCGTTTTTGATTTTGCGAATAGATCTGGACCAAAAATGAAAAGCATCATGACATTGATCTGGGCTCTTGAAAAGACTTTAATTTTGCTTTGTTAAATCGACTAGAAGAAGAGCAAAACCACCGAATCGTGGAATCAAACATGAATCATTCAGAGGCTTCACTCTTTTATTCTCTCAGTGTAATCAGGAAAGCTGAGGGTCAAAGCTGTTCTTCCAAATTTTATGGCATTACCAAATTTAGAAAAATTAAATCATATTTTGGGGAGAAAACTCTAGCTCGATCACAACAGCAGCAAAATATGTAACAGCCACAAACTACGAGAGTCAGCCAGTGGACAAAACTAAAGTCAGAAATATTCTTATC
>NC_137137.1:33175255-33201014 GCF_949319135.1 Squalius cephalus
AATCAGCAACACTTCACAGGTCTTAAAAACTACTAAATGTGTTTAAATATGTGAAACTGAGCTGAGAGTATCATATTGGGAGCTGAGAGCATAGCCTGTATTTAAAATGATATTTAAGATGTTTAGAATGCTCCAGTTCTGTGGAATTCTGTGGAATTTCTTGAGGATTCCGAGGTTCCGCTCACGAGTGTTGATGTTTGGTTGAGTGTGTGGATGGGGTGAACGCTGTGTCCCGCTCCTTCACTGCTACGCCCTAGTTGTTCTTTTGTGATGTGGTGACGAGGGCGACCAGTGACACATGACCTGACAGTCTAGGAAAGCTTGACATCATTGATTTCTGCTCACATATCAATGGACCATGACAAGTGAAGAAAAAAACACACTTTTAGTGTAATAGGACCTATAAAAACATCCCTCCTTCAATGTAAGTTTGTAGGTTGTTTCTAAAAACAACATTAAAACACAAAATTAGAGTGAAACCATTGTATAAACCGTCAGTGATAAAAACACGTGCATTTGTACTCTGATCATCTTCACTGTAATAAAATAAAAAATTACAAAACTAAACCCTGTCTCTTTTTGTTAAATTTCAGTTTTTATCAATAATAGCCATTATAAAAGTATAAGTAAAAAGTACAAGAAGCTATACAATAAGAAATAAAGCAAACTAAGTTTGTAGTTTTTCTCCACAAGCTGCATGAGTCGGAACTGAAAGACAAGCGACCCATTTGGTTTGAGTCCGTTCCCAATTCAGTTCTGTTCCCTTTCCCACTTTGCTTCCAGTTCTCTGTAACTTTCCTGTCCCAATAAAGGCAAAAATGTGTCTTTAAACATAACAAACTAAAAAACAAGGATGATTTGAGGCATCACTCAAACGCTGTAAACGTTTAATACCTTTTGTTTATTTCACTTACCTTAAAGGTACAATATGTAAGTTTTTTGCTTTAAAAAATAGCAAAAATCACTATATCTATGTTATATATGTATTTTTTTGTTGTTGTGTACTTACATTATCCCGACTGTTTCCAACAACTTTCAAACCAGGAGAAATTTGTAATTTAATTTGAAGACACGTCACGTTTCTTTATTTCCGTTTTGTCGCCGTCAATGGCGTCATATCCGCGTTCTCCCTGGTTTCCACTCGTACTGCCATAGCAACCAGAGCCCTCTGATAGTAACCAAGGCGTCAGACGTGGACAACTGTGTAGTTCGCAATGTCTATTTGCACGCTGTTGTTGTTTCGTTCAAACATTATGGACCATGGCAAGCAGACTTTTAATAAAAAATGAGAACTAAAACAAGAATCAATATCAGCGCGGTGTTTTCGAGATGCCGAGAGCTCCACGTCCGAGACTTCGACCGCTCCTACATGTACTTTATTAAACAGGTGAGCACATTTACATAAAACTAATCAATGTTATATAGTTCAACAATGATAAAATGTTCGAATATGATCTGTATGTTATTCTAATGTTGATCTAGCTTACTGCTAGTCTCATACAGACAAACTAACACATACATTTCAACACATTCAAATGCAGTTTAGTGTGATAGTGTAATGTTAGACCAAGTGAAACAGCGCTGCGTTACCTCACAAGTTTAATTTGTCTAATAAACTGACCTGTGAGTAGTAATTCTGCGTGTAGTTCGGTAGAATGAAATGTCCGTATTCCTTTTATATCCGCGGGACTCGCGTCGCGTGTGGAGCTGAGAGCTGTCTCTTAGCAACCCCGAACTGCTTCATATCACAGTCATGATAAAAGCATAGATGTGTTCACTCATCCATAAACATTATTAGATCGGTCGGCTTGACGTTGACGACAACATCCATAATTCTTAGCAAATGTTGCGTCATCAAACTACACCTTTGTTATTGTAAGAGGTTAGCGACCCCTAGCGGCGAAAAAAATTACATACTCTACGTTTAAAGTGTAACTTTGACGATTTTCAACCAGTTACAATGTTAGTCGTTTATGTAAATGAACAATGTTTACTCATCTTCCATGTTACCTGGACCGAGAAATTCATGTTTATTAGTCAGCAAAAGCACTGGAGAAGTCTGCGTCTTCCGGCGGCTTTCGTGAAAACACCAGATTATTCTTACGCATTTTTGTCTCCCTTAATCCCACGGACAGTCAGATCGACAGAGGCTGTATATTTTCCGAGATATTCCGTCGTGGCGTTCTCTCTATTTACTATTCTTTCACTGCAAACGAAAGTAACTCACTCCCGCTAAATGTTTACTCGTTGGACCCGGGAACAACACAAGTCGACAACATTATGACTAAAAGTTTGCTAAGAAGTATTTCCTAGTATAAAGCAAGGCGGTATTTGCAGACTGGTGGGCGTGGCTTAGAACGGCAATATGCCCAGTGCATTATGGGTGTTGAAGTTTTCCTGTCAAAAGGAAAGACAACAGCTCTTTTCTCAGTTTTCTCTATTCAGGAAGCACCGATTTCAACATTTTTTCCCCGCTTTTCTATATAGGCAACCGTGTTTTATTAAAAGCCCACTTTTTTTTTTTTGGATGGTTTGCTATTGGACGAAACTGATTTCAGACACACTTCTGAGGCAGCGTAATGGTTATGATAGAAAGATAAAATAGAAAAAGCTAAGTAAATATTTAATTACTAGTAATTCCTCACTAGAAATTACATCAAAAGTGGGTCAAAAACGTACATTTACACACAAACTGACCACCAACCGCAACTTTCAGACATCATCTTTATTTTTCAAGCTCAACTGTCACCGAATGGAACGCACAGGATTGTGGGAAATCAAAGGCAGTGAAGGATGCATCTATGCTGCCTTCAAAATTCGGTCAGATGAAGGTATGCAGGCGAGATATCGCTGGGGAAGTTATTTTGTTTAAAGTCCCCGTGAACCGGAAGTTGCAACCGACTTTACTTGTGTTGTGACGCATTTCCAAGTGAAACAATGTATTAAAGAGGACAGGTTTTGCTTTAGCGCACCTCTTCTCCATCTCTCGCTCATAGCAGACTGACGGTTGGAGGGGCGTGGTTAAAGTCCGCGTGAACCGGAAGTTGTAAACGACTTTTCTCCAGTGTTATGACGTATTTCCCAGTGAAACGTAATATTGAACAGAGGGCAGGGTTTTACTCTAGCGCTCCTCCTCTCCATCTCTGCTCATATCAGACTAACGGTTTGAGGGGAGTGGTTCAGCGTTTCCCAACCCAAGCCGTCAAACCTACATCATCAGCCATTCCAGACCGGAAGTAACTTTTCAGACTTTGATTAAAGATTACGACGGCAAACAATTTTTTTCTGTGTATTAACTTGCACGGATTAATTTTTCACCACAAGACTAGTAATATGCGCTAACAAAGTAAATAGGGTCAATTTTGATTTCAGTTGGACGTTAAGGATATTCAACCCAAGCCGTCAAACTGACGTCATCAGAGGAGGAACGCCCTTGGAAGCAAATTTTCAGATTTGGATTAAGATTACCACAACAAACAACATTTTTTTTCTGTATTAACAAGCACTGATTAATTATTCACCACAAGACTAGTAATGTGAGGTAACGAAGTAAATAGAGAGTCAATGCTGATATCACTACGACTTTAAAGATTACGAGGTCACACGATTTTTATTTATTTTTTAAAGATGATGCGCGCGGATAAATAATTTATAATAATGCAATATTACATTTAAACAAAGCAATTTTGATTTCATGGTAACTTTGAAAACCTAAGAGCAGGTTTCTCTTTTCGTTCATGATGGAGAAGAAATATAAACTAACTGACAAATTTGTCAGAAACGCTGTAACTCGTTGTTTAACTTGTTTAACTGTTTTAGAAAAACAATCCTGCTGTTATTGAATACATCCGAATTTATAAGCCGTGCTGAATTTCTGAAGAAGAGCGCTCGTGCTCTTGTAATATTGCTTAAATAACACAATCCCAAGCCCTGGTGTCATTGAACTATTTCAAGAATCAAGCCCTGAACAAACTGTTCCTTTAAACCTCTCTGAGTGTGTGTGTGTGTGTGTGTGCGCGCGCTGAATGGAGTGTCGTTTTTCAGCGCTTAACTCCTCCTCTGCATTCTGCTCGTCCAGCACACACACACACACACACACACTCTCGCGCTGCTGCGTGCTTGCGCATTCCCCATCAGCAGCTCAACGTACAGGGCAACGGAACCTCTTCGCGTCCAAACATAGCGTTTTCAGAGACCGTTGATCAAACATGACGGTGGTAATTCAAAACATGGAAGAAACGAGCTGATTTGAGGAGGAATCTGTGTTTCACGCGATTAAAACACGTCTTTCTTTGGGATAAGAGACTACGGAGGCTCCGCGACCGTTGCAACTTTTGTTCACGCGCATTTAACTGACGGTTGCGTTTCTTTTTTTTAAAGAAAAAGTGTCTCAACTTTTGGCGCTCGATTCATTCGGTCTATGTGGAATGTAGAATCGGGTGAAAATACTATTTTATTTGTGTGTGTGGTAAGTTTTGTCGGGACGACAAGCAGAAGAGGACACAGCGCTTCACTGGAGTTTGTTGCAGGGATACCGATGAAACTGTCGAGCTTTGTGTGATCGCACGTAATCATGGACAAATTGGATTTAAATTCATGTGTCAAGGATTATTTCTGAAATATCTCGCGTGTTTCCTCCCGCACTGACACGTTCTCGTGCACTTCAGAGTCAACACAAACTCTAGATTTTGTAACCGTTGCAAGACGCTCGTAAACATGCCACAACTTAACGGAGGTGGAGGGGATGAGTTGGGGGCGAACGATGAAATGATCTCATTCAAAGATGAGGGAGAACAAGAGGACAAAATCTCCGAAAACGTTTCTGCCGAAAGAGATCTGGACGATGTCAAGTCCTCTCTAGTGAACGAGTCGGAAAATAACAGCAGTTCATCTGATTCTGAGGTAAGTCAGACACAACCGCATGTTGACAGACACATGGATGTGGTTGTAGCCGACGGAAAAATAACTTTTCTGCTTTGTTTTTCTCCGTTCCTCGTCTATCCTTCAGCAAACCGAGAGGAGACCTCAGCCAAGACCTGATCATGAAAGTTATGAGAAAGCCCGAGAGTATTTCGCCGAGGGTAAGAGCTCTCTGGTGCTGCTATGGCAGTCCGATTTAACAATTATTCTTTTAAAAAGTAGTTTCTGTTTTTAGTACTTTTAAATCACTTGGAAGTAATCTAACTCTGACTGGTATCTTTTCCAATTTCACACAGTACTTTTTTCCAAATAGTATAGTAACTATTCAGATACTTTCAGTATTTCTATTACCTATTTTTTAGTGTGCATACCACTTCCTAAATCAATTTCAGTCAGTTTTTTTGTTTGTAAAAATGTTATAATTTAGACTAAAGGTAGCCATTTGAAATAAATATAATATATTACAAGTATAAAAACAACAAATCAGTGAGAGATCGAGTGTTACGCATAGTCAGACTGCTGGTAAATGTGGCCTAAATCTGATTTTTTTTTTTTTTTTTTTTTGCTAACAAGTGACTGTTTTTGTCATGACAGTGTGAACCGCACAAACCACATGGAATCTGAGCTTTTCGATTCTGATTTGGCCACTTCCATATGTGGTATTAAATCAGAAACAGGTCAGATTTTGCAATGTGACCTCATTCTGAACAGTCAAATCAGAATTCAAGCGTCTTTTAAGGCACAATTCTGAATCGCTTAAAAGATTTTACATGTCCGACGTTATCAAGACAGTTCGAAAGGTAGTCAGTGGAAGGACATTAACATGTCAGGGCTTATAAGTATTATAGTGACAACTCTATATTCAAGCAAAACATAAATGTTTAAAAATTCTGATCTCTTTTTTCGCAGCCTCGTCTTTGTTTTTAATATTGCCTGTGCATAAATTTGCAGATCACAAACGCAAATAAATAAATAAATCACAAATAATCACAAACAAATAAATGCGTAATCACTTTAATGTCCTCTGTTTTTACTTACTTATGACATGTCTTTATCATTCTTTTGTGCATGCATATGAGCTCAGGACCATGATCTGTTCACACTGGAATCTGATATTTGCCACATTTAAAACAACAATGTGAACAGATATACAGAAAAAAAGAAAGAAAAAGAGTAGGGATGGGAATAGAAATGATATACTAATGCCTATTTTTATGACACTCAGTGTGAACCTGGAATAGGTGCTGTTAGTCATAAATAAATACTACTGTCTAATGAACAATTGCTTGTAGAAACCATTACAATACATTGTAGTTGGAAGTGAATATCGTAACACGGGTATACATAGAATTCAATGGTAAAAATTTGAAGTTTGTCACCAGTAGCAATGCTACTTGTCAATAATTGAGCACTAGTGTTTAATGAAAAGTTACTAGTTAATATTGTATTAGTTACAAAAATAAGTACTATTAGTATCAATAATGGGAATAAATGTTAAAACAGCTTGCCATACTTGTTCTTTACTTAAAATGTTTGTCCACACATGGATCCCTAATCATTCCTCTCTCCACTGTGAAGCTTTGAGAAGACAGCAAGATGGAGGATTTTTTAAGAGCCCACATTATCCAGGCTACCCGTTTCTAATGATCCCAGATCTTTCCAGTCCTTACCTGTCCAACGGCGCCCTGTCTCCGAGCGCAAGAACGGTGAGTGCCATTAAACACACTATCTGTCTCTGTGCATCTCTTGAGTTCAAGAGCCAGTGAGAAACGTCATGCGAGAGTTTATAATGGCCCTCGTATGGACAGAAACCAACATATTTCCTTATTAAGGATCCCTGGTCAACCACTTTTGAATATTGCATGGTTGTCTCCTTCAACCACATCTCCTTCAACCACATGTCTACGGTTTTGACCTTTTTCCACAGCCACCTAATTGAGAGCATAAAAAAACGGCCCCTTTTCATGGAAATTGAGTTTTAGCCACCAGATCACCAGTCAATTTAGACTTTATTTTTGTAATTTCATGTTATTTAAGGAATATGCATGTGGAAGTGGATTGCTGAGACTTGATGTCATTTTAGCATTAGTTCAAGTTTGAGGCTGTTGAACTTGTTTAATTGGTTTTAATTGTGTTCTCTAGCTGTTTGACTTGCATTTGACAGATTTGCATTCATTTATTTGTAGTCCAAGAGATCATGTTGAGTTATTGCCAGCGTTTACTGGATCAGATTTGCCAAAATCTTGTATCTGAAGTGTTTCAGCCTCACATTTCGCTGAGGATTCCTCATGTTTGGCTGTAAAATGGTTGGCTAATTGATCTAATACCCAGTGAATCTAATTTAGTGCTGTCTGCCACTGGGCTGTAATTAAGCATTTTCAGACTGCTTGTTTAGCTTTCTTCAAAATAAGATTAGACTGGCCGAGAGAAGAGATCTGTCACACTGAAACTCTATCTGGGTGTTCGTTCTTCTTGTCCGAGGGCTGCAGAGTTTGCCTATAGATGTGTTTTGAGTTTTGTGTTCACGTCTGGGAAAGGTTGACTGCCCTTTTAGCCCCAGCATTGGGTCTTTTCAACCCAATTTGCAAAGAACTCAGCAGGCATTCATGTATGGCTTTGCTGTGGCGTTATGCGTCAGCGCTCTGCAGAAAAAGAGAATGAACGGTTGGTTCTTTGCACAGAAAAAAAGCAGAACGGGAGTGTTTTTTTGGGCTAAACCGTAAGCCATCTCCCCAAATCAACACGTTTTACAGCCATTGTTTATTCCGAAGCTCAAATCCTCCTGCTTTACTCTGAATCGCAATGTGATTTGATTGGACCCGGCCAAGCGTTTGAGCGAAAAGTTTCGATTTTTCCCCCCCCCTCCTTCCTCCAGACACTCGCGCAAGTTTTACTTGGCCTCTCCGTTTCTTTTCACTTCTCCATACGAGCTCTCCCTCCTTCCCAATCCCTTCCATTCAATTCCTGAGGCGTTAGTCTTACATTGTGATTCTGAGTGAATGCTGATGGCTTCATTGGGATCTCCATTGGCCCTCATTAGCCTAATGGCTGCTCCTTACAGACTAGATGCATAGTAGCAGTGGTACCCATGTCTCTTTTGTTCCTCAGCCTATAGTGTGTTGTTGTGGGAAGAGCCTATTTCTTAAATTACCATGGTTCATCCCACCCATAACATCGCCTCAGGCTGTACCTGCAACTCGCAAACTTGTGCAAGATTTCCTTTATGATTCGTACACCATGGCCAAGTATTCGCAGAACCATATTTGACTCAAATGTTGGGGAATTACGTCAATGTCACAAGCACAGAAGCCCTCTGTTACCACTAATATAATGCGCCAGAGGCTAATATGAGTTAACTAGCGAACATTCAGATGATGTCATTCAGGATAAGGATTATAACTTATTTTAATTCGTTTAGCTGATGGGAGATGGTCAAGAGATTTCCCACAGTAAAATGGCACCGCATCCGGATGTACATGCGAGACAAATATCTAATCTTTTCCCTCATCGTGTTTTGAAAAAGAGGCATTTAAAACGTATTATTCCTCACAGTATTCGAATCGCTACAAGTTCATAACCTCCAGAACCCGAGCATATTGGTGCTCGTATTTTTATCTGAAAGTTCCTGAAAACAGATCATCCCGGAGGAAGAGATATCTCCGGCTCTCGTGCTTTAAGCCTATCGGATCTATCCCAGTGTGGACCAAGTGAAATGGTAGGTCATCTAGGCAGATGGGCTTAGCCTGTCAATCGCCACCTCTAGAGCGAGCTGCGCGTCAGACAATGAGTAGTTGGCATACTTCAGATATTTACACACTAATCTTAAGCTCTCGCTCAGACAGCCTCAGTCACAGCTGTCAAAACCACATAAGGAAGTTTCCAAACAAAGCTGAAGAACTTGAAGGAGCCCGTCAGAATCTGGACGATCTTCTGTGGTAACGCTCCAACTTTTACACGCATGCACAAACGTAGAGTATGTTTGCCAGGAATAAGCATAAGTCTTTTGCATTGAGAATTTGAGTAATTTGACAATGGCATCCAGGTGTTCGATGGGTTCAACTGTTTTTAACAGTAGGCTGAATGTTTTGTGTAAAGTGGAGAATTTGGGCAACTGAATATAAAAGAGAATGCACTTTGTCTGGATGAAAGTCATTAAACTTTCACCATGGGATGAAAGATTGAGTCTGTTTCAAAAGAAAAGATTTTTTTCCCCAATGGCAATTTTTCTTGCCTGAAATATTTTGGTCTCTTGCCTTTTATATGATGCACTACATATATTGTATTTGTAACAGTGCAAATGCAATAAAATTGGTCTCTGGTTCTGTGAGGTTTGTTTACATTTATATTTATTTACACTTTGACTTTCCTAACCAAACGACTGTTTGGTCACTACTGTATAGCACACAGGTGTCTGAGATTGCACGGCACTCAAAGCAGGCCTTGAATGCCACAGTGAAGCCTAAAGCAGTCGCAAATAGAGTAAACTTCTAATCATGTCACTTCTAAACTAATATGTACAGTTCTTGTGCTGTTGCTCTGAAACCCCCGAGGTGGAATTGAGAAGCTCCTCTGAATTCACAGACTTCATGGAATATTTATAGTTTTCTTCTGTTGTGTGTAAAAAAAGGGAAGAAGTGAAAAGAAAAAAAAAATGCCAAAGGGAATGTGCAGTTTTGAATACCTGTGGTTTTAGTAAAGGAATGCAAACAAAACCATTCTTTTATCCTTTACATTTTTTTTTTTACATTCTTCGGCGTACAGAAACACTTAACATGCATTGAGGTTGTTGTTGAGTGACAGGTTAAATCATATTTATTGTATGATGTGCTTTGCAATAGGAGCTCTTGTAATGACAAAATAGTCATTTAGATGGATTGGCTAGCTGTAGTCTATTTATATTGAGTAAAAATCTCCATATATTTTTTTTTACATATATTTATTTTAAATGGATTTTTTCACATCTGTTTTTGAACGCAAGAATCTGTCTTATGTAAACATGGCAACACTGCAACTGGACGATTTTTTACATTTTGTTATTTTGCTACTCTGAAATATCAGTCTGAATCTGTTGGTGAAAAGTGGGTGTGTGTTCAGACCCACACTTTAATTCAAATCACTAACCTTGAATGCAATTGTGAACGCTGAAGACCTTCAACACATCAATGAAATAAATTGCTAAAAAGAAAAAAAAGAAAGAAATTGCCACCCCCACCAAAACCTGAACTTTTCTTTAAGTGTTTTGTGGCCTTACAGTCAGATCCACACAAGATTAGCCAAAGCCATTGAGTTCACTTCAGACCTCATGCTTGTTGTTTGATATTTGTTTTCTTTACATTTCTATTCAGCTAGCAGCGAGGACAACCATCCAGATAACTTTAAAAAGCGGTGTGTAGAACCGAGTTTGGAGAAAAAGAGCTGAATAGAAGACATTAATAAGTGGAAGATGGAAAGAAACAGAGGTATGAAGTGACAGAAGGGAAAGATGTGGGGAAATGCAGGCGTGCAGATTTCCCATAATTGATTTAGGGCCTGTTCGGAGCTGACATTCCTCAATAATCCGGTGGGACTGTTTTTAAGGATTGAGTGTGTCGGCCAACCAGCTCTGCTCTTCTCAGTGCTTGTCACTGAGATGAATGCTCAAGCTTTGCCTGAGGAATCGTCTGCTTGGGGCTTGTGTTGGAAACCGAGAGAACTCGATATATATTGAGCATTCAGAGTATATTTACAATGCATTTGTTGGCGAAATAAAATTAAGCCACATTTTGAATACTTTCATTTGCTGTGGCATTGGAAAGATTTTAAAATCCTTCCTTGTTTTGTGATTTTGCAGGCATATAAAACAAATTGAAGTTTGGGCGAAATGAGTTCGAATCCAGCTCGCAACATGTAAAAGTTCATGTTGTCAAAGATAATCTCATTACAGTCGTTGTCCTGTATTACAACCTCTTCCCTTTCACGCCACAGCAATGCCTCTATTCATTTCAATGACAGGTTTTGACATGCAGTGTTGTAAACGTACTGAATGCATTCAATCCTAAATGTTTTTCAAGGGCCTGTGGCGGTTTCTAACATTGTATTTTAATGCACATTTACACGCTGAAATGATTTTCTGGTCAAGTCTTCACTCTCCTGGAAAAGCCATTGAAGCACATGGGTCGTAATCGGTTTTCAGACTCTTTTTTTCATTCAATTTCGGTCTCTACGTCCCAGTGCAAAAGCTTTCAGCACAATCCCGTGTTATTTTAACGCAGTCAGGTTTTGGGCCCGAGCGTCTACAGAACAAGGAACCGAGCGACTCGCCAAACCTTGCAACTGTGGCTTTTGTGTTGCACCGCCCACACCGGCAAACAAACACACCTCAGTGGAAACGCATTTTAAACTGTTTAGTCTTGTCTTTTGGGGAAGAATAGCACAGGGCAAACTCGCACACAAACACACACTTTTATAATGCCTGAGCATATCATCATAGTTCATGCCACATGTGTTTTACGGCATTCCAGGTTTCCCCTGGGCATTTTTACACATTCAGGTTTTCTCTTAGCACTTAAAATCTTCGAGACACGGTTGAGTCAATTGTGCTATTGTGTGTGTGTGTGTGTTTATTTTTTAAATATCCTGTCCTTGTGTGAGTAAACTGTTAGTGTGTGTTAGTGGCCCTACCTGTTTGGTTCCAAAAAGGAAAAGTTGTCATCGTTTACACACCCTCATGTCGCCCATATGATTTTCTTTTTCCCACCAAACACAAAAAGGAGAACGTTCTCTCTGCTCTTCTCTAAACAATGAACTTGAATGGAGATTTTTTTTTTTGCTATCAACTTTAAAAAAAATGACAAAAACACCAACAATAGTCAATTGGCTTGGAATATGGCAGGTGTGTCATATGGACTATTTTATGATACTTTTATGATGCTTTTTTTGTCATTTTTGGAGCTGTACAGCCTCTGGCCACTTTCACTGTATGGACAAGAGCAGCTTAAATATTCTTCTAAATGTCTGCTTTTTGTATTCCATGAAATCCCAGTCCAAGACTCGTTTGGACTGATGAAGATTCTGTCATCATTGTTGAGCTGTCCCTTCATGTCTTCAGTCTCCCGCTGCTACAGTGATGAGTGTGTAACTGTAACTTCAACAGACTGATCATTATGGTTATACACTGACCGTGTGTGTTTGCTCACCAGAGACAGATCTGTTGATGGTGATCTTAAAGGTAGTTGCCAAATGTTCTCTTTGTTGATGCTGCGATCACAACTGTGTAAACAGTCTCGACTGACTTCTACATGTTTTTTTTTTCAGCCTTAAAAACAAGCAAATGTCATTTGGCAAACATTTGACTTTTGTCTGAAGGCACATGCGTTGGCTTGATGTTCATTTGTGTACTCAGCATTTTTGTTCATGCTTTTCATTTTTCCATTGATAATAAATAAATGGCTGCAGGGAACCAAAATGCAGTGTGTAATATGTCATGCTGTCTTAAGGCCCCTAATTTTCACATCATATATATATATATATATATATATCCTCCGAAAATCCTCCAATTTATGCCCTTTTACAAAGTTTGTTTTCATGCTCTGTTTAGTTTCTGTCTCTATGAAGCCCCTCCTTCTGAAAAGCATGGTGGGATCTGATTGGTCGGCTAGACTAGTCCTTTATTTTGCACATAGCTTGAGTGGGAATTATTTAAAAGAGGAATATTGTGACTCTTTAAAACTCAAGACTACTCAAGTTTCAGGGAGTTCAGAAACAGTGACACTGATATAGAGAATAACTCCCAATGGAGGGACTTTGCAACTTTTCAGAGCTTTTTCATGCTCAAAACAACAACATTACACACTAAAGAAAGATGAACATGGAAAATAGCATAATAGGTCCTCTTTAAGATGGTCACAAGCCGTGTTTTTGAAAATGGTTGCTAGTTTTTAGCCGGTAGTTAGTTGGCAAGTAAAAATTTTGTTTGAACCATGCCTTGGTTTCACGAATAACGAGGCCCAATGAACAGGTTGCATTTCTGTCCTTCACAGCCTCATTTTCGACCGTCTACTAAGTTATATTCTTGCACTGGAGTGCTTAGATCCTTTGAAAAGACATTGAACAAAACAGTGGTGGTGAACTTTTTCTCGTTGACCTCTAGCATTTGTCTCACATTATGTTAGATGGTTAGGGAGTTGGGACGTTGAAGCGTCTAGTCCAAACATAAGCTCTCTATAAACCCATCAACCATTCAACTCGTGTCCTAGAAAAACGATGAGTGCACTGCGCGAGCTCCATACTCTTTGAATTGTGTGAAACACTGCCAGCCTTGGCCTTCCCTCCTCCTTGCTTTCTCTTAGGAGAACGGGAGTTGGCGTCAACCCCTTCTGCCACCCATAGCTTGCCCGTCATCCCTCCCTCTGTTCAGTCCCTGCCATTACATATTCTGTTTATAGCCTTTACTGGCTTTTCAAGCGCTAGGCCCTTCAGGAGAGATTCGACCCCCCGTGAGGACTGGCGAACACACACACACACTCACACACACTCTCGCTACGTTCAGTGACATCAATGAAAGGCCTTTGAAGCTGCTTGGGATGAGCGTGTGTGTATAAATGTATTTTTTCATCAATTTATTAATCTGAGGCAGGCGCTTCGGAGTCGGCCAGGTTCAGACAGAAGGCGCCCGCTTTAATTCCGCACTGGGATGTTTTTGACAAGACAAGTTGTTTATCCGATCTTTAAAGTTTCTCTCGGACTCTCAGCGGACGGTGGTGCTGATTCCCACTAATATGAGGGAATAGTGTTGAGATACAGTAGCTTGAGTTTTTTTTTTTTTTTCTTCGCCTGAAACCAGCGGTTCGTAAACAAGTTTGTAAACTAAATCTGTAGCATTCCTACCTGGGGTTGATGTTTGTCATATTAGGTGTCCGGATGATGAAAGCGGTATGTTGAATCTTAAGGAGTGGTCACATTTACCATTGTTCTGTGAATTTTTGCAGGTGAAATCCAGTTATAGCAACAGGAATCCACAATGGGGTATTTTGTGTGAATATGCAAGATTGTCCCATGCATATTTTAAATCGGGTTCAAGTTGGTCATGTGTATTTGCTCTGTTGATCAACAGAAAACAGCTTGGTCTGAATTTTGAGCTGACTTTTTTTTTTTTTTTTTTTCAGAATTGCGAGATATAAACTTGCAACCGGAAGTTATAAAGTCAGAATTGCAAGTTATAAACTCACAATTCTTGTTATCTCAGAATTGTGAGGTATGCACTCGAAATTGGTCAGAATTGTGAGCTGAGTTATAAGTTTATATCTCGCAATTTGGACTTTATAACTTATAGTTGCGCAATTGGGAGTTTATATCTCGTGATTCTGAGAAAAAAACAAGATTTAAAAATATCTTTAATCACGGTGAAGACAAGCTGTCATATCTCTGTGATCTGTGCTTCATACTCTAGCCGCGTTTCCATTACCCTTCAAATTACGCTAATTGAAATTGTGAATTGAAAATATGCCCAATGGAAACTTTTATCGCAAAAGTTTTTATGCTCGCATGAGGAGGTTTTTCAGGCAATTCAAAAAAGGAATATTTTGCACAACTGCACTGGAAACAGTTTTTGCGTATTTACAGTCACCTGACCTAGATGACGCGGTGTGTTTGGACAGAAGACGAGACAGAGTTCTTTATTAAATTCATAAAAGACAAAAGAATTACAGGAATACTGGATTATAAACCTCAAAGAAATGCCACAATCAAGACCTCGAAGCAGATATGAGGGAGAAACTCACAGAAACACCAGCCACTCCGAGTATAAGGGTCTTTCCTTGCCATTAATGCTGTGATAACACACATACGCTTCCTTCCATTAATAATAATGGCCAGTGCGGCGGCTGGGATATACGTAAACCTCCCAACATCCGTCGCCATGATTTTTGGAATGACTCGCGAGCGGAAAAAATGAAGTTTTAGTCGCATAACATCGGGTTAATGGAAACGCCGTCATTGCGCAATAGTTTTTTGTCTGCATTTAGAAAATGCGCAAATCTGTAATAGAAACGCGCCTCCTGATACACTATAGACAATAGATCTTTTATTGTCTGTGAAATTTCACCAAAACTCATGTGACTGCAGATTAACTCAGTGTTAGTTTTGCTCAGTTTAGGGGAGCTGGCTAAAACCAACATTAGCTCAGCAAATACGCCCACTAACCGCTATGATCTAACATTAAAAATGAGGGCTAAAAACAGGACGAGCGCAGGAGGACGCAGGGACTTGAGAGACTTCATTACTGCGGGAGTTGATTTGTTAGTTCAGTGTCTATATTTGTTAGCTGGTGGTGTAGTGGGTGTTTTCAAACAGTTTACTCCTTGCTCTCGAAGACCTGGCGTCGTCTCACCGATGGAATATTCCAGATGTGTTTCGGCTAACGGTCTGTGGAGACTTCTGTATGAGAGTCATGCTTTTAGTGAGTGCGATTTATACTGTGGAAATCACTGAGTTTTGGGTGAACTATCCCTCTAAAATCTTTGTTTGCAACAAATTAAAAATGGAATCTTAAATGTTTATTTATTTGTTTGTTACGTTTATTGAAAAGTTATTTATGAATTGTTATATTTAACTGCATTTTGTAATTATTGAAAAGTGCTTTTTTACTTTGCATTATTTCTTATTTTTATTTTAAGTGGCGCTCCGTCTTCTATTTAAAATGAGACTCTGAGCAGTGTTATTTTAGTATTATTTATTTATTATATTATGTATTAATATTTTGAATTACCTTTTATTTTCAATGTCGTTTTTTTTTTTTTTTTTAGTTCCATTTAGCTTTAATTTTTATAATTTAGTAATTTTTCAGTAGTTTTTTTTTTTTTGTCCAATATTTAAATCTCATTTTCAAATTAAGTTCTTTCTTTTTTGAAGGGTGTTAGTTGACAATAACAACACTGGCTGTGAGGGGCCCAAACACATGTTCAGTCATGTCTTACACCCTCATGAGCGTTTGCCATAGAGAGCGCATATACCTAAGCACCAGCTCTACACAATGTGGAAAATGCTTGGGAAAACAATGCAATGCACTTCAGCGAGATATCGCAGCTGCTCACAGGTCAAAAATAAAGCCCACCATGATGAAATATAGGCCTGTTTTTCTGTGCATGTCAAACTAATACCGTCTTGTCACGTGCCCTTTAAGTATACAAATATGCATGCATGCACTTATCATATATCCCACTAATACCCACTTGCCCCTCAAGGTCTTGTGGTATCAGTGTTACGCCTGGGTCTGATTACATGATTTTTTTGTGTGTTACGATAGTCACTGTGTCAGATTACGCGATTTTGACTCCTAAAATCTTGTGTCGTGGACAAGAAACAAGTCAGACTATACGTTGCTTCCCGACCAGTCATCGCGTGCCGTCTCACACACACACATACATACACACGCACTCACTCACTCACTCACTCACTCACTCACTCACACACACACACACACACACACACTCACTAAAACTCGCTCGCTCGCTCACTCTCTCTCACACACACACACACACACACACACACACACACACACACACACACACACACACACACACTCTCACTCTCGCTCACACAAACACACTCACTCACACACACACACACACACACACACACACACACACACACACACACACACACACACACACACACACTCACACAAACTCACTCACTCACACACACACACACACACACACATTCACACAAACTCGTTCGCTCACTCACTCACTCACACACAAACACACGCACATTCACTTTCGCTCACACAAACACTTACTCTCTCACACACACACACACACACACACACACACACACACACACACACACACACACACACACACACACTCAAACTCGCTCGCTCACACTCACACACACACTCACTCTCACACACACGCACACTCACTCTCGCTCACACACTCACACACACACACAATCGCTCACTCACACACACTCACTCACTCTTGTCGGAACCAGTCGTGGAGGACAGATTTTTTTTTTTTTATATATAATAGTCTTTTTATCGTGAAGCATCGCAGATGCTAGTCGGTTGTCGTCCACTATGACACACACTATACGAGATGAAGCGATCGAGTCTTGCGTCCCGACGCCCGTTGTCGTTTACAAATCCCCACGACAAACGGATCATGGCAGAATCGGCCTAAAATCCTGTAATCTGAACCAGGCATAGACCAGGCTAAAGCCCCGCACCGGCGGGCCAAGGTTAACCCCCCGTGTCCTGGCGGGTGTGGGGGTCATCCGTCTCTCTCCAGCGTGATAAGGGCTCTTCGGCTGATTGATAGCAGGGCTTCGCACCCCCGCGAACACACCGGGGCCCCTCCGGATCATGTGTGGCCCCTCACGTGGAGACCAGGGTTTTATTTCACATTAAGAGCCATCAGTGCTCTTAAAACCAGAACACTAAGTGCTGGAGTGTACGCTAATAAAATCTGATTGTGCAGAAAGAGAGCGAGCGAAGGGTTGGAGGTGGGGGGGGGGGGCGCAACTCCCAACAAGACCTTCATCAGTCTGGTATTCCTAGCAGATGGTTTCAGTTAAAGCTTAGCGGAGAGAGTTGCAGAGACGAGCTGACATGCTGCACAGTTGGTGGGTGGAAGGAGTGATAGTGGAGATAAGGAAATGAGTAAAAAGCTGAAGGAGAGAAAAAGTGGACCGAAGGAATATTAAGCCTAGTTAATTTCACATTTGCATGAAAACAATTAGATGACAAAGTTGTTTGCAAATTAAAATTTCTAAATTAAGTAAATATATTATTCTAAAAATGATTTTAGATCGGTCTGTATCGCTTTTTAGCAGGGATCGAACTGATCTATGTACCGTAATTAAATGTGTACCTTGAAAAGCAATGTAAGTCACTTTGGATAAAAGCGTCTGCCTAATTCATAAATGTAAAATGTAATTGCTCGGATTTTGTAATGATGAAATGCTGCATAATTTAATTTAAACTACACTACCCACAATCCTGAAGTTTCCAAACGCCTTGCGTTCCACCAATCAGAGAAGTTGCTGTTGCCTTCGAAATGAGAACTGTGCCAAAACAGCTCAACAGTGAAATACCCGCTCCCATGATGCATTGCGAATGATGTTTCCAACAACTCATAGACTACTACTGTTTTTTTTAAATGTTCTTGAAGTCTTTTATGCTCACCAAAACTGTTTTCAGTAAAACCGATGTATTGTGAAGTATTGCAATTTCAAATAAATAAACGTTTTATTTTTAAATTTTTCAAATATAATTTATTCCTGTGATCAAAGCTGAATTTTCAGCATCATTACTCCAGTCTTCAGTGTCACATGATCCTTCAGAAATCATTCTGATATGATGATTTGCTGCCCAAGAAACATTTCTCACTATTATCAATGTTGAAAACAGTTGTGCTGCTTCATATATTTGTGGATTTTTTTTCTCCAGAATTCTTCGAGAATTCAAAAGAACAGAATTTATTTGGAATAAAAATCTAATGTAACATCATAAATGTTTTTACTCTCACTTTTGAGCAATTTAATGTGTCCTTGCTTAATAAATGTATTACATTTTTAAATCTTATGGACCCAAAACCTTTAAACAGTAGTGTAAATTTATATTTGACAATTTTGCAATAAACCTTAAATATACTGCATTTTATACTTCATGCCATCGTTATTCATTCCATTATAAACAATGTTAACAATACAGCCTTCTATATATTTTTAATGCTTTTTTTGTTTGTTTCAAAACAAGGTTTTTAGAGTTGCTAATAGCATAGACCGATTTAATAAACACTCTCAGAAAAAAGGTACAAAAGCGGTCACTTGTCCCTTCAAAAGGGTCCTAATATGTACCATTTAGGTACTAATATGTACACTTTTGGTGTCAATATGACCTTTTGAGGGACTAATATGCACTCTTTAGGTACTAGGGCTGTCACTTTTGTGAAAAAATCCTGTTCGATTTTTGAGACATAAGTGTTCATTGAATCGATTGTAAAATCGATTTTCCATGTCTAACGACGTTTCTATTTTAAATGCCAAATATGGGCTAATCCACGGACAACTAACAGGCATTAGGACGAACGTAAAGACGGCGCTTGAGACGTGCACAATTCAGTGACAAACAGGAGTGCATCATTCTCGAAAAACAATAAGCAGAATGGACTACCATAACATAAATGAAAAACATTACTGCAGTCTTCAACATGGCTGTGTTTACCATTAGAAATGTCAAACAAATTTATAAGAAGTATAATTTACTGTTATGTGTGTGTGTCAGAGCCTGCAGTTGCTGTGTGACGCGCGTTCGCTGCGGGCGTATCGTGACGAGCTGGACCCGCTCCGAGAGAAGACCGTTCGATTCCCTATTTTCGTTTTCGAAACTTAAGTTGGTTGGTCCGATCGATTGTGCAATCGATTTTCGAACGTAAAGTGACAGCCCTATTAGGTACAAAGATGTACCTTTTGAAAAGGTACTGGAGCATGGAGCAACCATTTAAGAAAATAATGCATAAATACATTATTTTAATGCATATTCAGCACACAGTATGCTCAGCAGGACTGTCCACTTGAAATGCAATGCATTGGCGTCTGTTGTTCAAAGTGTGTTTCTGGCCTAACAAGCCCCAGACCTCTACTTTCACTGCTATCAGAGCAGGTTGTCATATGAAAACACGGCCCTTGGACACAGTCACGTCCAGATGAGGATCTCTGATCACTATCATGTTTGTTTTAAGGCCCTTTCTCGGCCCACAGGTCAGACGCGGGCCATGAAAACACCCGAGTGCCGTGACACTGATATTCTGCCGAAAAAGACAGCTGAAGCACAGCAGTGCCGGCATGCTGACGATAAGACGACACCTCCAACGTTACGCGTAGAAGAAAGAATGAAGCTATTCTTTCCCTCTGGGTTTATTTGTTTTGTCTTGCTCTCGGTATCGTCACAAGATATGCCTCTGTGCTCACGAATATCCTCCTGAATATCCGGTTCTGTTTTTCCTGCTTCATCCCCGACTCCTTCCCCTCCTCTCCGTGCAACTCCAGATGCAAACGATTAGTGAAGTTTAACAAGGCGGCTCCAGGCAAGACACTTTGCAACAACAACAGTCCCAAACAGTCGACGGGCTTTCAGTGCAGCGTTACAGAAGTATCAAATCGTTCTAGTCACCGTTTCCATCGGATGCGTGAGATCACGGGGATGTGGTTGTGGATCCTGCGTCACATGGGATGACATCTTGGGACTCTTGATTTGATCAAGCTTAAGTGTGACTGGGGTGAAAGTAGGGCTGCACAATTAATTGAATTTGTAATCGCGATTATAATTATGCATACCACAATTATGTAGTCGTTCAAAGGTGCAATTACAAAAGGAAAGTCCACTTACATTATTCGGTGTGCTTAAGATGTTACAATGATATAATAATAATAATAATGTTATAATGAACATTATAACACCATGCATATTTGTATACTTTGGTCTGGTTTATTTAAATAACAAAAAAATTAATATTTGACATTTGAGGCTATAGAAAAGCAATAAAAGTTTTTCAGGAAGATTTATTTTGATATGGGATGCAGTCGCTTCAAACAATGGTATAAAGCTATTCAAAACAACATTCAATGCAAAATGTGATAATCGTAATTAATAATCGCAATCAAAATTTCAAGAGAATAATCAACAGTTATGGTTTTTTCTCATAATCGTGCAGCCCTAGGTGAAATGCATCCATTAACTAGAGTAACTCCCCTAGACAACATCACAATCAAACTGCCATGAAATCCAGACTTTGTTGCTTTTACGTTTGGTTCGATTGCTTGGTCTGAATCAGAGTTCGATTACTCTCCCCTGTTTTAACCTTATTGTAAGTAAACATCGATGTAGAAGGCAGCAAAATGCATAGCGTTGCTCACAGAACCAGGGTTATTATAGTTAAAGTCCCCCTGAGGTGAAAATTACAGCTTTTAATGTTGTTTATATGTCTATGTGGTGTTTTTAATGTGCTTTAAGACAAACCATGTGTAAATGCATAAGTCTATCACACACATCTTGTCAATACTGATCCCAGACAAACTGACTCCACCAAGGCCTTGCTTACACCTGGCATTAAGATCGCATCACAAGTAGACGAGAGAAACACATTCCCGTTTACACCTGGTGATTGAATCCGTCTCTTCTGTCCACTTTCATCCACTTTTGTCCTGATTTCTTTGAGGGGAGGGTCTATGGGTGAGTAAATGTTTGGGTTTTTCAGGTCTTACGATCTAATGGAGGAAATAAGCTCACGCTAGGGCTGCACGATATTGGAAAAAAAATTACAATGCAATATTTTTTTCCCAACGATATATATTGCGATATTGCGAGCCATCAATCCAGGCTAAAGTCAATAATTACCATTCCATGATATTAATAATTTCACTAATAAGCAAGCTTCATTACAAGTGACAAAAAGGTCACTTAATATTTTATTCCAAAATTAGAACATATTTCTGTCAGAATTCGGTGAACGTTCTAATCCAACGTGGCGGCGCTCTTAACAGATGTTTGTTTGTTCATTAGGCTATAATTCCTCAAAATAAGTAAAAAAAATCTTATTCTCTCTCTCTATCTATATCTCTATCTCTATCTCTCTCTCTCTATGTTTTTAGAGCTGATGCAGTGACGCGTTCATGTAAAAGCTATCACAAAGAACCAGCAAAAGTAATAATTATGAATATGTAAAATATTGCAATGAGACATTTTAATTGTTTATTAATAAACAAGTGTTTTCTGTGTCGGCTGCAAAGATGAAGTTGACGATACTGACTTGCGATCTTTCCAGAAGTGAACGCACCAGAGAGAAATGCACATTTCATACGGATTACATAGTTTTATTTTGTTTTGAATGGTTCTGTTTAAAAGTGGAGATTTCTGTAGATAATAGATATATTTCTATTTTTTTTTAGGTGTGTGAGGCGAGTAGGCTACCTTATACGCTGAGTTTCAGTTCATGGATGATAGCTTAAGCTCCGGTTCAGGTGCTGGCGCCTCCGTGTCGTGATTATCTATTGTCTGCTATATTTACTTTTATTTATAAAATCCAGGAAATTGGATAATGAAACACTGATTAAAATTAAGATACAATTAATACAAAAATGAAATTTGCTTTAAAGAAAGGCTTTGTGCTTTCTGTTTGAAGTCTCTGTGAAAGCTTTAAAGCAGTCTTTTAGTGCCGCTTTCAGAGCGGTCACGTCCGTAATGGAGAACTGTCACGTAACTTTGTTTTTTCCTCATAAATGCGAACACGAAAAATAAAAGACAAAAGACTTCTTAAAAAAGACAACCATCCACAACTTTATAACACTCCAGGCAAAGTACCGAAATAGTCCCAAATAGCTGATTTTGACTTTCTTTTTGGTTCGAAATCATCATTTTTTTGCGGCGGATCCTCTTCGTCGCCCATTTTTAGCTATAGGATTGCCAGTGAATGTTGGCTGTGAGCGGTGAGCAGCGGCACAGAGAACCAATCACTGTGCAGGCACGCGGAACTTGCATGTCACCCCAGCAAAAAGCCATACAACAAACTCGTGTTTACTGTGTGCTACCCTGGTGCTAACGTTCTCTTAATACACCATGGGTGCTACTACCCTTCACATCGCATGTTCCGGCGATGTGACTATCGCTCATGCGCACATCGCGATGTCGATGTTAAAACAGAATATCGTTCAGCCTTTGATCGCGTTCATATGTTATCAGCGTGAGCTGAGACGACAGAGAAACACACAGAGCATCAGCTTCAGTTTCTGCTCTGACAGACGCGAGATCAGCCGAACACTGTGAGTGTGTGTTAGAAATCAGGAATGGAGAGAGAACATTGTGATTGGTACGTTTTTCATCTTCAAACCAAACTCAGGCAACAAAGTTTAAATCCCATCTGTCTATCTGAATCAAACTGATAGGGGTGCACGATTCAGAAAATGTCACGATTCGATTCGATATCGATTTTTAGGCTCAAGATTTGATTCAAAATCGATTTTCGATTCAAAAAAAACGATTCACAGTATGTAAATGTTAGGGGTGGGAATCTTTAGCCACCTCACGATCCGATCCAATTCCAGAATGATTCTTTATCTACTCCTCCCCCCTCCCCTCCCTATTAATTCATTAGTTTACATAGGTAATTAAGTACTTTTTTTTAAAAAATTACAAATTAAAAAAAAAAAATTTAAAACAGTTGTACACCCACCTAAAGGATTATTAGGAACACCATGACCATACTAATACTGTGTTTGACCCCCTTTCACCTTCAGAACTGCCTTAATTCTACGTGGCATTGATTCAACAAGGTGCTGAAAGCATTCTTTAGAAATGTTGGCCCATATTGATAGGATAGCATCTTGCAGTTGATGGAGATTTGTGGGATGCACATCCAGGGCACGAAGCTCCCGTTCCACCACATCCCAAAGATGCTCTATTGGGTTGAGATCTGGTGACTGTGGGGACCATTTTAGTACAGTGAACTCATTGTCAGAATCGATCCAGAATCGTTGGAGAGAGAATCGCGATGCATCGATGGATCGATTTTTTTTTTTTTTTTTTTTTCTCCCACCCCTACAAACTGAGTCAGTTCAAACTCAATCAAACCGAATGAGTCAAACTGAGGACTTCTTTGCAAACTGGTTTGACCTATTAGATCGAAAGTGCGAATTATTTCCATTTCTACACAGCTGATAGAAAACATGCAATATGATTGCTGAAATATTGTCCGGGATAATGATTATGGTCGGTATATGATAATCTCCTCTGAAAGTAATATTAGTAATAATTTACTGGGACACAGTGGTATTTCACTTGGGTTCATGTCCTGGTTAAAAGGATTGGCGGCCATCTTGGTAGGCAAACGAATACAGTTCTCATCTACTTGAATGACAAAAGTGCACGCCAAGATTGTTTTAATGCCATATTTGAAATCATATTCAAATCCGAGAACAATGGAATCATACATTAAGCGTATTTAGCTCAAATCATGCTTAACAAACTCAGAAAAATTTGAGTTCGTCTTTTAAATTTGGGTTTAGCGTGTGTGTTCAGGCCCTGGGATTCCCCTCACACACACGTGACACTCCATTGTTCATTTCTAAGATGGATTTAGCCTGTTTTTGAGTTTCTAAGATCATTTTAGCAAAGCAGGAGTGAGTGTGGTGTGTGTTGCCCACACAGCACTTGGGAATGTATGCGTTACGTTGGGCTGTAAAGAGGAAAGGACAGTGTCTGAGTGTGTGTGTGTGTGTGTGTGTGTGTGTGTTGGCAAGTGCAGCACTGGTAGTGAATGGGCTCTTTGAGTGTTTTAGACTGGCATGTGTGACAGGACAAAGAAACCAGAGCAGCAGCTCAGAGTCTTACAGCTCAGGCCTATACACACACACACACACACACACACACACACACACACACACACACACACACACACACACACACACACACACACCTTACTCTCGTTTAAACTTTACTGCTTGTACTGCGTCTTTAGTTTGTGTGTGTGTGTGCATGATGAGAAAAGTTACTTTCACTCACTTAATTATATAGCCTCAATCTTGGATGTAATATCATACAAACATGAAGTCCGGGTGAATACAGTATGTGAGTAATTATATACTCATATGTTTGCCATTGGGCATTTTTAAGAGTCATTCATTGTGTTTTGAATGTGTCATTCAATTGTTTACTTAAATACACATTACTGGTCTTATTGATCGAGCATGATTCGTCATGTGTGTAATTCCAAAGAAGAAATGAAACAACTTTACAGCATCTCTGAAATTACTTTTTTGTATAATATCTAAATTTTTCCTATTTCCTATTTTCCTATTTCCATCCGCTTCAGTCCAGCCATCTGTCAACATTTATAGTACGCAACTTTTCACATTTTAGACTGAATCAAGACCTGATGGATATAATCAAATACCTTCCTGAACTTACATAACATCCTGCTTCACTCCAAAATCATATGAAAATAATTAATATAGACTGAAAATAGCCAGTTTCATGTTGATTCATGCTTATTTTTTGTGAATATTTTAATACTTGTTTTTCATTCTGGAATTTTTGAACAGCATTTATTTTAAACAGACTTTTGTCACATTATACTGTCACTTTTGATCAAATT
Organism: Squalius cephalus; assembly: GCF_949319135.1. Classification (NCBI taxonomy): domain Eukaryota; kingdom Metazoa; phylum Chordata; class Actinopteri; order Cypriniformes; family Leuciscidae; genus Squalius; species Squalius cephalus. The sequence continues at coordinate 33,200,305 of NC_137137.1, forward strand.
AATTCCTCCTGGCTGAATAAAAGTATCAATTTCTTTAAAAATAATCCTTACCTATCCCAAGCTTTTGAACCGGTTTGTGATAGTCTATATAATCTGCCAGTTAGGCGATAAATCAGCCAATATTTGGCGACTTTCTGTTTTGAAATATTTAAGTAAATTGAACAAATCTGGTTTAAAAGTAATGTTTTAGTTTCAGTAATTTTGTGTGTATGTGTTAAAATGTATCAAACGAGTTTATAGTGGCTGTTTTCGAGATGTTTTAGGAACACGACACCGTTTTCAACTAAAAACGTGAAACAACGCCTCGTCCGGCCACATCTGGACAGAGTTTGTCAGACGGTAAATTAGGCTACAGATTTTATAGCAGAATTGTTCTCTAGTCTAGTGTTCAGATATACGTAGCCAACGCACGCCAAGTGTGTTTCCCTGTTTTATTTTCTTAACGTTCAGTTTTGCATTTCTGTGATGGATCCGTTTACCTGGATCTGTTGTTATTTTACATAAATAGCTTTAAATGTTTAACTAACAAAGTTCACTGAGCTAACTTCTCAGAACCATTATAACAAACACATTGTATTTTCCTTTGGCCAACTTTCATTTATGAAACTTAAAATATAACTTTCAGAAAAATAAACAATACATGAAGTAAACATTTAATTTTAATATTTAATTTTATGAAAAGAAATGACGTAATGTATGATCGTGTTCAT
>NC_137137.1:33203714-33231214 GCF_949319135.1 Squalius cephalus
AATATCAATTATTTCTAGTAAGTAGATTAGTTATAATTTACATTTTATATACTTTAATATTATTATTATTATTATTATTATTATTATTATTAATAAAGAGAACACGTGTGAACACCAGCCAGTGTGAACTTTGTACTGGGATCAGAGCATGGGGAAAAACTAGACTTTATTTGAACTTTATTTGTCCACCCTCGTCATCGAGACCGTCGGTTTCAATTTGATCTTGCGCCTTTTCTTCTTTTAACCTTTATCTAAGCAACAGTAAAACAAGATATTAAATGTTTGTCATGTTAAATGACAGTATTTGTCCAAAATTGACCAAATCATGCAGGATTATGCTATAAATGCATGATTTTCTTGTGTTTGTACTGTTTCTTCTCAGTTCCTCTGCTGTGAGCGCGTCGTGTTTCAGGCCCTGCTCCTCTCAGTCAGACTCTCTGGAAGGGTTTGGTGTAAATGCCTGCGAGCTCGTAGTTTGCACGTAATTGTCTCTGTAATAGGGTGTTGAGGAAATGTAGGTATATCAACTTCTAGACATCTTAATTCCTCCTCCATTGTTCACACCTCATTTTAATAGTGTGACTCAGTCTTGCTTTTCTATACAAAAGGAAATTCCACCTTTACATGACTTCACCCTGCTCGCTGAATTACATGGAAAGTCCTCAAATATTCTCATTTCCAATACGTTATGAACACGTGAGCAGTGATTTTGAGAGAGTTGAGGGAGCTTTTACGAGACATTAGGACGCCTGTGCGTTGACGTAAATGTATTTATTAGCCGTTTACAGTTTATTGCATGGGTATGTCTTTTGTGATTCAACGTCTCGTTTATTTTGATTCCGATGATGAAAAAATAAAGCCAAAATAGCATTTGTGTTCATAACATTCTCACTACCTTGCGACACAATGAATTTCCATTTACTTTAGGCTTCTAATCCCATTCAAAGTCTTCAGTCGGGAATGAAAACAATGGACTTTGTTAGCTTGTTAGTTTAACGTGTCTAGCTAATTTCTCAAAAGTGTCACGCACACAGTCGGCTCCATTAGCAACTGGCAAATTCTCCAAAAAGCCGAATCCGGGTGTGTTTGTCTTCCCCTCCATTACCTTGTCTCAGGGTGAGTTTTTGACCCCTGACCCCCTCGGACCCTCGACCTGATCCACCTCATGGCTACGCGGACCCTCTGTGGGCTTCATCAAAACCTCACGCAGTCAGTGGGACTGGATGCTGTTTGCTTTTCTCATTGTGTTGCTAGCTTTCCTGTTTGTTCAGCTCTAAAACAACACGGATGATGGAGCGTGTTTTGAGGAAGGCCCACTGGTGTTGACAGCCAAAGATTTTGCCCTGGGCGTTATGAATAAAGATTATCTTACCCATGAATGAAGAGATCAGCGGGTAACAAAAGGAGTAGCTCATCCAAAAACTGAAAATTCTGTCATCATTTACTCTCTTTCTTTCTTCAGTGGAAGAAAAACTAGTTTTGAGGGACGCTAATGCTACTCTTGTGTGGATAGGGACCAAGAAGTGTCAACGTCCAAAAAGGAAAAGGAAAAAATATTAGAGTGTCTAAACAACTCAAAGTTGTATTCGTCTTATGAAGCTATATTATAGCTTTTTGTGAGGAACAGATTAAAACTTAATCTAAAATGTGAAATGATAGTCAGAAAAATCTTACTTTTTAAAATCAAACAGTTTATTGAAACTGTTGAAGATCAAATTATAAAAAAGTTTGGATGTTTTTTGTCGAGTGTCATATTCGATGCATCAGGCTTTTATGGCTCATAAAGTATGAAATGTTGAGAATATGGAACTCAAGGAGGGAAAAAAACACCTACATTTTATCCAAACTGAGCAAAAATATGGAATTTGGTGCAAATATTTATATGGCCAAAAAGTAAAATGAAATTCTGATGCTTTTGATTCTCATTCTAAATTAGGGTTGCAAAGGGGCGGAAAATTTCTGGAAAGTTTCCGGTAAATTTCCATGGGAAGTTAAGTTGGGGAATTTTGGAAATATTCCCCAAAAAATATGTAATAAAATGTCTCCAAACATCGGATAGTGCACGTGGCATTTTTCTGTAAAATAAGACAAGAGCTTGTAAGAATACTAATGCAATGACATGAACAGATATATAAATAGTAAGGCTAGCTAAACAACTGGAATGATCTTCAAAACATATTGCACGAGGCAGAGAAAAACAGCCACATGAGGTAGCTAGCATCTGCCTTATGTGGTAAATAAAGTTATGCTAGCTTATTTAGCATCTAACAGCTTGCCATTTAATAAATAAATAATATCATATATCAATATGTTTAGTCCACAGGCTCAAATGTGTGCCTTCAATAGTCTTGTGCTTTGGGCTTCTGTACATGTGATGGAGGCATGCACAGTGCCAGTAGGGGGTGTGGTCTCAATAGCCATGCAGTAAGCAGTGGCTATGTGCATGTGATTGAGGAATGGCATGGTATATTCCCAGTTTATTCCCGTTTATTCCCAAAAATTCCTGTTAATTCCCTTAACCCTCTGGGGTCTGGGGTGTTTTTGGGGTCCTTGAGATGTTCTGACATGCCCTGACATTTGTGCTTTTTTCAGTTGCTTATAAACATATTAATGGCAAAAAAAAATTACACACTATTTAGCACAAACAGGGCTGCCATAATATGTGAGCAACAAGAATGTACATGTCTGCATTTTTGAGAGAATAATGTTTATGCGTGGTTATTGAAAAAACTAAAAACTAAAGTTTCTGAAATAAGGCCACAAAACACATACTAAATATGTGGCAATAAGACTTTTGACTAATGGATTTCATCGCCTAGTGTTTTTTCTTCAAAATGATATGAAAATCATCCTGCCTAATCATCCACAAAAAAACGATACATTGATTTTAGTTTTGTGAAACACTTTTAGTTTGGAAAGCCAATATGCGGATGGGGCGTAAACGCTCCAACAGCATCATGCATATGTAGTAGTTCACACCTGGTGAGACTACGTCCCTGCATACTTAATGAGCCATTCATTCAGGTGACGTGTCACCTATAGCTAACTTAAATATACAAGCTTCATAAAAATGATCATTCTAGGAGAAAATTTCAGATGGCATTTAGAGGCTTTTGCATCTGAACTCTTCATATATACACACACACATATATATATGCATGCACATACATACTTTATAATCTTTTCAAAACTAGTCAACGTCTTTCAAAACTAAAGTATACATTTTATCATACGTATTTCAAAGTAAAGGATTCATTAGTTAGTTGATGACTTTATTTTTGACAAAACACATACAGTATATATTCCTCATCTCAGTATAGCAATAGAGTTTGCTAAAAGCTGTTCATTCAATACAGCAGTATTTGAAAATCGATCATATTTTGTAAAATTACATTTATATTTGCATTTATGTCAAAACCTAGACACTTTTAAACATCAAAAGGACATTTATTAATATGTATTCGTGTCAAAATGACAAATAAACAGATTTTCCTATTCAATTTTGCATGGAAACGCTTCCAAGACGCTTGCGTGTCACGTGAAAAATAGGCGTCGGTTCTATTTCTAGAATGCACGCGTTTTCCACGCGGCTCGTGCCGCACCTGAGACGCGCGTCTCACACAGGCAGTGTGCAAACTCTAAACTGTTAACATGGATGGGAGCCGAAATAAAAACGGACACGCCACGCAGCTGAGACGCTTACGCCACGCATCCAGTGTTTCACCGGCCTTATCCAGCGGATGTGGGCGTTTCACAGGTTTGTTTGGATCGCCTCACATTTGCGTTTGAATAGCGCGGTCTCCGTAGGCGGAGTCACATTAAAACTTAATTAGCTGAGATGAGAACGACTGACATCTCTCTCTTTACATACATATTATATAAACTGTGAATATTTGTTTTTTATAAAAATTACTTCATTTGAAAGAAGATAATTCAAGCTTCATGCCTGTGTGACTGTATGCCTGTTTGACTGAGTATTCGCTGAGTTACAGTTCATTTTCGGACGCGTTTCAGAATTGAATTCACTGACGGAGAGTAGGCAGAACTCGCATCATGTTTATTTTTCTTTATTTGGCGAAAAGCACAACACTTTGTTTTTATTATGAGCATACACAAAAAAAATACACACTAAACAGGATCGATTGATGTATAACACAAGCATATAAGATAAAAATTAATATTTTTTTTTAATTTTTTTTTTTGCACTCATACGAAAAAAAACGAGCCTATCGCGCCGGCGCGATAGCCGACCTCAGGGGGTTAAATTCCCATTAATTCCCATGGAAAGTTTCCATCTTTGAAAATTCCCAGAATTTTGTAACCCTATTCTAAATCAATATCTTTTATAACAGTATAGCTAGTAGGGGTGTAATGATGCATCGCTATTATTGAGATATCGCGATGTAAAAATTGCGCCGATATGTATCGTTAAACATTTGTCTTTAATGTGTGAAATTTATATTAGTTGGTCTAGTTTATTAGTTATTTGTTATTTAGGCTGCTGATTTTTGTTAATGGTTATTCAGCTGCAACAGAATGTTTTGCAAAAAAACACAGAATAAGTATGTTTGATATCTAAATGTTTGACTTAATTTTTTTTTATCATATTGGAATCGAAACTGGGAATCAATAAGAATCAGAATCAATAAGCAGAATCAGAAATGGGATTGGAATTGCTAAAATTCAAATGATACCCGACTCCAAGTATAACACACTACTTGTCTAAAATGCATAACATTTCAGCTGTCACTCGATATCTGCCAGTAATATGTCTCAGTAAGATGATATTTAAATGCATAGTTTTATGATCAAAGCAATGCAGTGATGATTGAGAGATGAACAAATAAACATGCCTCAAACACCTGATGGATCATATTTGATACTTACATTTTTTGTGATTTAAAAAAAATAAAAAAATAAAAAATGTCTGCATAATCAAATACAAGTTTCTTCAGTCCACTAAGTGTTCATCGTTTCACAGAAGAAAGACGTGAACCACGAGCTGAAGGTGCATGTTTTTACAATTATAATAAAAGGTCTTTTGCTTGCTAAAAAAAAGTGTAGCTAACATTATGCAGCTATAGCTGAAAGCTAAAAACCGATCTTTAAGATGACAGAAGGCATGTTGTGGATTGTGTGCAACAGGTTTTGCAGCAAAGTTTTGATCATGTTGATAATTTAGGGGCATTAGAAATGTAGAACATGTCTAAATTATTTACTGAAAACATTGCTTGACAGTCATGGTCCCCATTCACTTTCATTATATGGGAAAAGAGCAGCTTGGACATTTAGCTAAACGTCTCTTTCTGAGTTCAATGGGAGACAGACAGACATATGGGTTTAAAAAGAGTAAATTATACTATTGTCCTATTTGTGCACATAGTTTGCCTCTCTGTCATGACTTTATGTGCGTGCCTGCAAGTACACATGTTTTTGCGGCGCTTGAGTCAGTCAGGGAGCTTCCCTGCTGTGTGTGTGTGTGTGTGTGTGTGCGTGTGTGTGTGTGTGTTTTATGGTGAAGAAGGATGTAGAGCCTGTATTAGTTTGTAAAGCTCAGTCTGAACACACAGGAGGTCTGGACCTGTTTCTATATGCTTCTTCTGCTGAGCCCAACATACATCCAGCCCTCTATAGACAGCTGTGTGTGTGTGTGTGTGTGTGTGTGTGTGTGTGTGTGTCAGAGGGGCTTAAGAACGAACACAATCCGTGCTCTGTTTTCATAAATTGTGGTATGTTTGAGCAGAAACAAATGTGTTTAATTTAGTCCTGTCTGTTCCTTCCACCATCTCTGTCTCTCTCTCTCTCTCTCTCTCTCTCTCTCTCTCTCTCTCTCTCTCTCTCTCTCTCTCTCTCTCTCTCTCTCTCTCTCTCTCTCTCTAAAATGATGTGTCGTAGCAGTGAAAAGGCCAGTTTAAATGGTAGCAGTGTGTGTTCAGCCTCTCGTAACACAAGCCCTTATTGAGGAGCTCCACGATCAGATTTACACTCAAACAAATATTTATTTAATTTTTTTCAGCCTTTTTCAGAAACGTAAGTTTTTCAAACTTAAGTCTGCGTAAGCTTAATAAACGTTAAGTTACAACGCCTCGTCCGGCCACATCTGGACAGAGTTTGTCAGACGGTAAATTAGGCTACAGATTTTATAGCAGAATTGTTCTCTAGTCTAGTGTACAGATATACGTAGCCAACGCACGCCAAGTGTGTTTCCCTGTTTTATGTTCTTAACGTTCAGTTTTGCATTTCTGTGATGGATCCGTTTACCTGGATCTGTTGTTATTTTACATAAATAGCTTTAAATGTTTAACTAACAAAGTTCACTGAGCTAACTTCTCAGAACCATTACAACAAACACATTGTATTTTCCTTTGGCCAACTTTCATTTATGAAACTTAAAATATAACCTAAAAATTAAAAATTAGCCAAAAATAAACAATGCATGTGTGCCATGAAGTAAACATTTAATTTTAATATTTAATTTTTAATTTTATAAAAAGAAATGACGTAATGTAGGATCGTGTTCATCTGCATATAATTTAACGTCTTAAATTAGGGTTGTACGATATTGGATTTTTGCCGATATTTCGTTTTGGCCGATAGCCGATACCGATATACATATCTTTATGGTGTAAACGACTCCAAACATGCAAAAGCTCTCTTCCAGCACAAACACGCAAGTTATTGCACACACATAATCAGCACATTATCTGATCCTCAAGGCATATCGGCATAACGTTTCATATCGAGACGATGCCGAGTATTACATTAAGCCTTTATTGGCCGATTCCGACGTTGTCCTGATAATATCGTGCATCCATAGCTTAAATATATCAGCCTAATTTACTGATTAAATCCGATATGATTATTGCCCGATGCCGATATACTGTTCATATGTACTGAGAATGCTATTCAAACATGCGTTGTGTTATGAATTACATTCTGACACGTATTGAAAAGTAAATTAAGCAGAAAGTGTTTGTATTCACATACATGTTTCAGCCTTTAGAAGTAGACTCTGCCTCATAGCTAGTGTACACACACACACACACACACACACACCTCAGCTGACTCAATCGGTCACCCGTTCCTCAAGCTAGAGCCTCCCCAAGAGCTATCGGTATAGTTTAATGGTCTTTATCCATCAGCCTTAAGGGTTAAAAATGTGGCCCTTCTCGTGAGCTTAGCATTCGTAGAAGAATCTGTAACAAGATATGCCAGCAGGTACTGAAACATCTCCGCACACACTGGTAATTGACTTAAACAATATGGCCGCCTGCCGTCAGCGCTGACAGAGCGCCAGCTCTCGCCAGATGCCCCGATTATTTTCTTGTGCTTCTGATTATGCGTAAGGTTTCGATTGACCTTGCGTTGTGTTCTTGAATACAATAGCTCAATTATTCCACAGCGCTCGACTCCATCAGCTCTGTCTGTCATTCTGCGAGTGTGGCGTGAATAAAAGACCTTCTATGGCAAATTCATATTCAAACTATGCTGTTATCCTTTTTAAAAAATTTTAATCTTTACAGTCTCTTCTGATTCACTGCTAGAGGATCGAATCAAAGCTACTTTTCCTCCTTGACACTACCATGCGATAAGGACACTTTAATATGAATAATCAAGGGCGCTGAAGCAACATATTTAATATGATAACATGAGCATTAATATCAGAATTGGTTATCCAAGTTTGCAACCATTATGATTATGTTAGATATATAACTCATGCAAATCACCAGCAGAACTTGCCAGTTTAGTGAATATTCACAATGCATTCATGATGATTTGGCAGGCAGTTTAATGATGTGATATTTTGTGAATGTTGCAATGATTTTAACGCACTTTAATTTGACTGTTATTTTGCTCAAGTAAGAGATGCATCTGGTTTAAACTTTAGTACACTTACATTTTATTTGTCCAAGTTGAGAAGAAAAACAGATTATTGGAGTTACAAGAAAAAAACATTTCAGTATTTCTGCTTCAATATTTACATTTCAGGTTTACAGTGTAACTTACTTACCATTTATTTGTGAAATTTACTAACAAATTCTGAGTGGAAATGGTTTCAAAGCCGTTTCAAGTCGTGCCATTTTTCACGTTTACTAAAAGATTAATCGTTTTGTTGAGGATTTAATGCTGTGCAACAATTAATCGCATCTAAAATACAAGTTTGTGTTTACATACTATATGTGTGTGTACTGTGTCTGTCTAATTATTTTGTAAATACACACACGTGCATATAAATATTTTATATATAAATAACATATTTTTCTTAAAATATTCATTCATATATATATAATATAAATTATATATAAATATATATACGACATGCAAATATTTCTCAAATATATACGTGTGTGTGTGTGTGTGTGTGTGTATATGTGTGTATATATATATATATATATATATATATATATATATATATATATATATATATATATATATATATATATATATATATATATATATAACTAATTATACACCGTACACACACATAGTATGTAAACACAAACTTTTATTTTGGATGCGATTAATCGTTGAACATCACTAGATACTGTAACTTCTTATTTCCATGCTAAAGTGTACAGATGAATTGATTGAAGCATGTTCTCAATGATCGTTGTGTTGCTTCATAGCTATAATAAACACGAGTGGTCTTCAATAGAGTGGGAAATGTGCTCTCCATGCTGTCCCGGCCCCTTTTGATGGACTGCTGGTTACCGTAAAAGCCGAATCCATCCATCAGTCCCGGTCAGACCTTGGGATCTCTCAATTGTTCGGGTTAACCCTTTGCCCTGTCTCTATGCTTCCCTTGCACTCATAGAAACTCACACGCATCTCCGTCCATCCTTCCTTACTAATAGTTATTTTGTGCACAAGAGCGTGTTAAGAGGCCCGTTATAGGGCCATGTTGCCATGGAAATGTGGCAGGTTGACCTTTGACATGGTTTTTAGTGTTTTCAGGCAGTGAATGGAAGTGCAAGGAGGGCGCGCAGGTCACAATAGAAGCCCGATGCGAGCGGCAGAGCTCTTGTCAAAGCCACTTAACTTCACCCGGTCCAAAAGGCTCAGGGATACTTCAGACTTCAGCCATTACCCTAGTGCTAGATACATACTTCAGATACGCCTGTGGATGGTGACCTCAAGCCAAACACTTGGAGTCTATAATTGTAAGTTGACTAGCTTTAGCGTTCTGCGTGGATTTGATTCATTCATGCATAAAAGGACAGGAAGGAAATGGTAAAAAGTGTGGCGTATGGCGTTCATTATGGGTGTGTGATATTGACAAAAAACGATATCTCAATTTTTTATTGATAACGATAATTAGACTATTTTGCCGAGTGTGTTTTTGTGCTGGTATTTTTGATATTTAATGCAGCTCAGAGGCGACATGAATGCATTTAAACCTGCAGTTACAAATGCATGAATAATGTTTTGATGTTTTAAACATAAAACGTTGAATATTGATATTTGAAATGATTTTAAAAATAAAAAGCTGCTTTAAAAATTAAGTTAAGGTCGTTCAAAAAGTTGCTTCGTTCAGAAACAAAATACCGCTGTGTGTTGCTCAGAGACACAAAACAGTGCTGTATAATTTAAAATATGGACAACATTTTTTGATATATTCCTTTCATATGGTTTAAATAAACTGTGTTAATATTGCTATTGTTATTACTTTGAGAGGTACATTCTACAGTTCAATAGTAATTATAGAAATATTAGAATATAAAAATATTATTAAATATTATAAAATAAAAGTTTGGTTTAAATTGAAGATATTGTCACAATACAACATCTTCAATTTAAACCAAACTTTTATTTCTGTGTGTATGAAATGAAATGGTGAAATGCTTGTGAAGTGACTCTCAGAATAGCTCTGGAGCTGAAGTTCATGCGTTCATGTGCGACTGCAGACGCTGAAAACTCTGTGTGTGTGTAGTTGACCAAACCGAGACACGCAGAACATGTAGACTTCAGATATCAGTAACAGCCTTATTTATTATTCAGACACTAGTCCATATTAGGGCTGGGTATTGACACAAATTTCACAATTCGATTTCGATTCACAAGCTTGCGATTCGATTAATTTCAATTCGATTCTATTTGATATCGAATTGATTATTTTGGCTATATATCAGGTCCAGTACATGGCAAATTTTGCTCAACTAATGCTGTAAACTATACGTGGGAGTCAGTTGGTGCTACATTACTATTATATTGAATGTTAAAATGAACTTATTTGTATACAAATGTCCCTACTTTTGATTTATTCGTCTATTATTTAGCCAAATTCTGTGACATCCCGTGATATACAGTAAAAGTCATATGGTTCTACAGACCCAGAAAGTGCCATATGAAAACCGTTCTGACAGTCAGTCGGACCGAGTAGAAAAGTGTCCTTAGACAGTGTTATGGTGTGGAAAGTGCACATAAATAGCCTGATTGAAATGTTTCGTCTAGCCACGCTGGTAAACAACTCACACGGCCAAAACAAGCACACCTGCATGCTGAGCGGACTCACTAATGTGGCAGAGTTTACCTGCGGGATCCAGGGAAAACGCTCTGGGATGTGGATCTATCGGCATCCCGACCGGTGAAGTTATCATTAACCCTGTACCTGGCGTGCCAGCAAGTGCTCGTTTAACACTCGTCTCTGAATGTTTACCCAAATCGCTATCATTGCTCAAGATTAATCTCTGAAGTTTGGTCGCATTCCTCAAAATCTGACAAGCATTGTGTGCCGCTTCAGTGCCGCCTAGTTTCACTGATAGTTAATCTCTCCTTCCAATTAGCATGATTGTATCTTGTTTGCTTAAGAATGATTATATAATCGTTTAATTACCCACAACACACTTAAACAAAGGAGCCCGGTTTGAAACTGTGTGGTCAGGTTGGACTAACAGTAGGTGTAAATGACTCGCATTAAGCTGATGGCATGTCCTGACAATAGACCTTCGTGTGGGGCAGGAGTGTGTGTGTGTGTGTGTGTGTCAGATTGAGAGATGTGATTAACACTTTAACACACCGGCCACAGGGAGGCCCATTGGGTTCATCAGGGGTCCTGAATAAGTACGGGCCACACGCTGGGTTCAACTGTGCTGATGAGTAGGATCACTTTCTGTGCAGAATACAATGATGCTTATTTTTAAGGTCTAATAATAGAATTATACCATTAAACGGTGGTTGCTTGGCATTATTACGTGGTTCTCTAGAATATTTGATTTTGATAAACATCTATTTCCACTAGGTTTGGGGTCTCTACTGCTCACTAGGGTGGTATTTATTTAATAAAAAAATAGAGTAAATATTATTTTAATCTAACGAAACTTTTCTATGTGAATATATAGTAAAATGTAATTTACTCCTGTGATCAAAGCTGAATTTTCAGCATCATTACTCCAGTCTTCAGTGTCACATGATCCTTCAGAAATCATTCTGATATGATGATTTGATGCTCAAGAAACATTTCTGATTATTATCAGTGTTGAAAACAGTTTGTCTTTGATAAATATAAAGTTCTAAAGAACAGCATATTTTAAATAGAAACCTTTTGTAACATTATAAAAGTCTTAACTGCCACTTTAGATCAATTGAATGAATCCTTGATGAATGACATTTTTTTAATTCCTTTGAAAATAAAAAATCCTCCTGACCGCCTGCCGAATTTTTGAATGATAGTGAATCTGCTTATGGTTTGACATCACTAAAATGTTATGCAAATGCTGTTTACAAAACACTGTAAAACCAGCTAAATGTTTTCTCTCATATTTGAAATCTTTATTTTTCTCTTATGTGCCTTTTTAAAAGTCATTTTTATGGAAAGCACTTTGCATTGCCATTGTGTATTAAAGTGTGCTATTTAAATAAACTTACCAGCCACTATTGTCTCATATTATAAAAATTAAAAGAAGCTAAAATTATTGGTAACACTTTACAATAAGGTTCATTAGTTAACATTGGTTAACATGAAATAAGAATGAACATTACTTCTACAGCATTTATTAATCTTAGTTAATATTAATTTCAACATACTAATACATTATCAAAATCAAAGGTTGCATTTGTTAACATTAGTTAATGCACAGTGAACTGACATGAACAAATAATGAACAGCTGTATTTTTATTAACTAACATTAACAAAGATTAATAAATACTGTAACAAATGTATTGCTCATGGTTAGTTCATGCTAGTTAATACATTATGTTAACTAATGAACCTTATTGTGAAGTGTTCCCAACTTACTAAAGGGTGATGATAAAACAGACTCTTTAGCCTAAAAACTTTTTTGTTGGTCATTGAGTTTAGATGTACAAACAAAACATTATATAACCAGCTAAATGGTTTCTCTCTTATTTTAAGTAAATTTTAGTCATATTTATGTAAAACACTTTGCATTGCCATCGTGTATAAAAGTGTGCTAGTTAAATAATCGTACCTAGCCACTATTGTCATATATTATAAAAATGAAAAATGTGTGCATTAAGAAGCTAAAATTACTAGAGGGTGATGATAAAAGACTTTTTAGCCTAAAAACTTTCCGAAGCGAGTGGATTTGGAGATTTTTGTTGATCATTGAGTTTAGATGTACAAACAAAACACTGTACAAACAGCTAAATGGTTTCTCTCCTATATGTAAAGCACTTTGCATTGCCATTGTGTATGAAATTGTGCGGTTTAGCCACTATTGTCATGTATTATAAACATTTAAAAACGTTTTCTATTATATTTGAAATCTTTATTTTTCTCTTATGTACCTTTTTAAAGTCATTTTTATGTAAAGCACTTACATTTACATGTAGTCATTTAGCAGACGCTTTTGTCCAAAGCGACTTTACAATTTAGGACTAAATTAAGCTAGTCATCGTGAAGAGGCAAAAACAATGCAAGAAGTTCAGGCATTGTTCAGACTAGCATAAAACTTTGCATTGCCATTGTGTATAAAAGTGTGCTATTTAAATAATCGTACCTAGCCCCTATTGTCATATATTATAAAAATGATAAAAATGTGTGCATTAAGAAGCTAAAATTACTAAAGGGTGATGATAAAACAGACTCCATGCATTTAGACTGAAGTTTTTAGCCTAAAAACTTTCGGCACAGATCTCTCTGGAGCGAGTGAAAGCGTGTCATCCCCTCATTACCTCGACAGCGGCGCTGTGAGTTTGTCAGGCCGGGTCTATTTGGGTGCCGTTGGCAGACGATCCGCTTTCCCTCAGTAACAAACGTCCCTCACATCTGCCTCCCAGCATCCCTGGCAGCGCTGCCTCGTCTCCCGAGCTGACAAAGAAAGTCCATGAGAGAGCCCAACAATTGGACCCTGGCGCTGGCACCTCGCGGGCCCTGGAGCACATGCCGTATTCTCTCTGTTCCCCGAACCAAAGGGCCCGTGTTGGCTTTTCTCTGGGACGTTCTCCACCACCTTTTGTGGCATCTGTGTTCTCATTAGGAGAGCGCTCGACTGATGTTCGGCTGAGCGCTGGAGGCCGAGAGCTTCGAGAGGAGAGAGAAGTGGATCAGATAGCTGGAGGAGGATGGTTTATTACGAGAGGCCTAGTTTTGAAGCTGAGAGACTCGATGTGGGATGAGGAACCGGGGAGACGCTACAGCTTTAGGCACAATGTAGAGTCTCTTTAACCCTTGTGCATCAATTAAGAAAAGTTACACATGGGTACAAAGTGGATAAATATGTCCGTGTCAAAAAACATGTGAAAGAGCACAGACTTAAGTTTGGTCTCATTTTAAAGAAGACCCGTGGCAGATTATTGCTGAAGTAAAAAATTTTTTAAGTAAATCCAAAAAATAAAAAAGTTAAATAGGTTTAAGTTTATGAAAATTATTTATGAACATTATTTTATATAAGATATATATATTTTATGAAACAAGTTGAACTCTAAAACGGCTAGAAAATCAAAGCCTTAAATCTAAATAAATTGTTCCAAATTTGAGTTTGACAATCTGTGTAGAAACTGAACGCAATGTCAGCGAAAGGTTTTTACATTTGTAGTAATGATGATGATAATAAATAATAACAGTTGTAAATACATTTGATTTTATATAGTAGATTTTAAAACACAGGCTCTCTTTACAGAGCCATAATACAATATAATAATATAATAATCTATAATATGGTTTATTATAATATAAAAAAGTATTATTATCACTATACATTTTTTCGCCTTGTGATAGTTTATGTAACGTATATTCAGTAAATAATTACATTTGTGTGATGATGATAAATAATAACCGTAGTAAATAGATTTGTTTTTATATAGTAGAGTAGATAAACACATGCTGGCTTTACAGAGCCATAATATAATGTTATAATGTGTTGTAATATTATATTATATTATATTACAATACAACATTTGTAATATAGTTTATTATACTATAAAAATAATTATCACTATAATTTTTTTTTTTACACCTTGTGATATAGTTTATGTAGCATATTTTCAGTAAATCGTTACATTTGTGATGATGATGGTGACAGTGATAATAATAATAATAATAATAATAATAATGATAGTAAATACTTTTGATTTTATATACAGATTGTTAAATTCAAGCTTGCTTTACAGAGCCACAATGTAATATAAAAATGAATAATATTCACTACAAACAATTCTTTCACCTTGTAATATAGTTAGTTTAGCACATATATTTAGTTAATAAATAATTAATAACTATAATAAATATATTTGATTTTATATTGTAGATGTTTAACTCAAGTAAAAGCAATACAGAGCCAAAAAATATAATATACGGTGTAATATGATATAAAAAATTATAATCACTATAAACAATTCCTAGACCTTGTAATATAGTTTGTGTAACAGATATTTAGTAAATTACATTTGTGATGATAATAATAAGTACAGTAGTAAATACATTTGATTTAATGTACTATATTGTAAAATTCAAGCTTGCTTTACAGAGCAAAGATATAATATAATGTATAAAAAAATTCTTAATATAATCATAATTAGCAGTTTTTCTACCGTGTAACATAGTTTGTGCAACTGTGTATAAATGCATCCGATTTTAAAGCCAAAACTCCATTTTATAATGTTTTAGTTGTGTAATAGAAACAGTGCCTGTTGTATGTGGACAGATTTTTCCTCAAGGCATTTGATAACGTGTTACGATCATGTTTAAATTGTCTCAACGCAGTGTTTGTTTGCGACGCTCCTCCTTCGCTCTCGATTTCATGCCAGGTCTGTCTTGTTTTAAGGGCACCTGCATCACATTAGCACAGCGCCTGAAGTGGACTGTAAAAGGTAATTGGCAAATTGAGTTTATGTGTGTGTTTCCAGTCCCATGTCATAGTAAACACTCACTACAGGATTGCAGCGCAGAAACGCTCCACTTTCTCAGTCCGCCCAGAGCAGTTTTCCGCTTGTAAGCAGCCTTGTGTTTCGGAGCGGAGTTCTGCTGACCAGCACCAGAGGTTTTCCCTTCTCTCTCGCTGCGAGCCAACTCGAGGACAGGTTTAGTGGGCCAGGGTCTGACCACAGCGGCACCAGTGTTTAGATAGAGCTGAAGTGCTAAACGTACCGGATGCCAGCGTGAAACAGAGACAGGAATTGTGTTTTTCGGGCTGAGCTGTTGAAAAATGTCTGAAAAGCCCCCAAAAAAAGGGAGAAAATAAATCATTTTAGTTGAAGATGGGAGTGAAGTTTGGTGAAGGTTTTGCTCATCTTGTCTGGACACATTCCTAGTAGGGCTGGGACGATACACCCATCTCCCGATTCGATACTATCACGATACTTGTGTGCCGATACGATATATATTGCGATTATTATTTCCATTTTTTGTACTATTTTTTTAAGAATTGTGATTCTACAAGTATTGTGATTCGACATTGCAATTTTCTTTTTAACACTAGACCATGGGGAAAAGCTAAATCATACACTTATACAGACTGTACATGATGTATAAGATGAGTCATATTTACAAAAGCAAATCATCACATCTCTCTGAGTTTTATTCAGAAGCATCATACAGCACTACGTACTCTTTAAGAAATTATTCAATAACAAATACATTTTTAACAGTCACTTGTCGCCACCTACTGGCGGAACAATGTAATCGATAAATGCGTTATTTAAGTGCCAATTTTCTATCAAAAGCTGATTTTGATCGCTACTGTGGACATCAGTGTTTATATTTGAACTTTAAACTTTTATCTCAGTACTTCTATTGTAATTTTAACTATTGCATCACAGAAATAATGACGCTATGAGGTTGAAAAGACTGTTTGTGAAGCCGTTTCATGACGACCCTCTCCGGGTCAGCACCAACACAGCTTTAAATGTTGCGATATTATTTTATTAAAGGTTTAATAGACAGACGAATCGGAAGATCACATGCATGTTTGAATCGAGATCACAGTCTTTTAAAGATTACTCGTGCAGCTCTTCTGTATTATATACATATATATGAGTAGTGCGAGGGCTTTTCAGTGCTTTCAGTCTCACGTCTCTTCCTTCATAGGGATATTTCGTCACTAAACACTCATAGATAACGACACATTTCATACTCTGTTGGAACGAAAGTGGCTAACTTCTGTCAACCTTGTCTATAAGCAAGGACAAAAATAAAGCAATTGAATTTGAATTAATATCGATTCTAGAATTTAAAAAAATGATTTTCAAATAAAAAAATTATAAATCGTGATAGCTAGGTGAATCGATTTTTTTTTTCTCCCAGCCCTAATTCCCAGTGCTCTAGGAATCACCAAAGTCAACGGCAACCATCCCACTCCCAGAAGAACATGTTCTATATAGAACCTTCCGGGAGTTCCATCATGGAATCATTTAATGAATTTCGTTTGAATTGTTTTTTAATTTTAATTAAATTGTATGAATAAAGCAGCTTGTAAATGTAAATGCTTGTCAACATTATCACTAGAATAAATGGAAATAATCCGTTTAACGTGAAAGTATTAGGATATGCAATCATTGAAGACATTTCTCGAACCTTTTTGGCATAAAGCGTTCTTTAAAATTGAGTCAAGAACCCTAGAGTTCTACATTGAACACCGCTGAACCTTTTTTCTAGTAGTTCAGAAATACTGAAACTATCAATTCTTTTCAGTTCAATTTACATTTATTTGTATGGCGCTTTTCACAATACATATATAGATTCAGTTTAGCGTGATCTGTTATCAGAGGTGTTAAAGTAATGTCCATATGTCCGAAATATACAGTTCTGAGATAATACAGATCATGCAGATAGCTAATATCATGTATTCATTCAGCCAGGAACAATGAGCTCATTTAAGCAATTATTATAAGTTGTGAACATAATGATTACAAATTTGGCTCATGCACACATGGCCTGATATTACCAAAATTCAATAGAAAATGACCATATTAACATCGTTAATACATGTCCCTGTTCTATTGTGTGGGATTCAACCTGTTAAAATAAAGTAGTTGTTGAAAAAAGTAAATTTTTTCTTTTTACTGTCGTAATCTTTAATCCAAATATATATTGTTCTCCATCTCTGAAACGTGTTTTTTTTTTTTTTTTTTTTCTTTACCCATAATATCACAGCCAAAAAAATATTTATTTATTCATTTGTTTGTAAATCTTATGTTTTAAAAATGACCAAATTTTACATGTTAAACATTGATTGATTGGTCAATTGAATGAAAATGTCACTATGGAAATCATTCATACAAGTTTTTTCTCTTTCTTTTTTCTTCACAAAACATGTTTTTAGCTTTAAGAACGTAGCATTTTATGTCGAATCAATGCAAAATGTTGTTTAAAGCACTGGTAATGATCAGAGACAGATCTCGGGAGCTTTACTGGACCGAGGCATCTTTACTGGAAGCCGCTGTAATGTTCACAATACTTTTTATGACTTAATGTGTAGATCTGTGTGTGTTTATATCTTGGCCTGGACTCCTGTAGTGGGATAATACTTGGCCAACTAAAGAGAGTAATAATGGTGGCCTTCTGTTTCTCTTTAGCCCAGGATTCAGTGTAGGGATGTGTGTGTGTGGCAGGGGATAGTAGGGGAGAAGACTGATGTCGACCCCAAGAGTTTCCTCTGTTGTGGATGGGAACGAGGGGCCCGATCGCCCCCCCGACTCACCCAGCTGTCAGGAAACAATACCCTTGGCCTGCTCAGACAAAACCCATTCCTGAAAATGTTTTTTTCCCCTTTCTCTGTCGCTCCCGCTCCCTCCCCTCTTCCTTTTGTGTCTATAATGTCTTTTCCATTTTTAACCATTGCCGTGTAAACTTCCTTCCTATGATCGCTCCGATTGAAAGCAAGGTCGAAGATGTAAAAGTGGACCGGACCCCACATTAACTCATTAGCGGCGCGGATGAGGATTTTCCGGCTGGATTTGAGCCAGTTTATTGAATCCAATGATCATATTTCCATCATATTAACACATGCTGCGCGTGTTTATCAGAGCCGGAGGACTGGAGAGTTCGTCTTGACCAAGTCAGATGCTGATTGCGCAAACAATGTGGATAATTAGCCAATAAGCATTAAGAAGAAACACAATTGGTTTGATTTTTTTTTATTGAGAGAGGCCATCATCCAATCAGTGTGCAGCATTTTTTTTTTTTTTTGAGTGTGTGTGTTTTGCATATAACCACACATAATGCAATACATGTAATTTTCTGTTTT
The DNA here is from genome assembly GCF_949319135.1 of Squalius cephalus. NCBI lineage: Eukaryota > Metazoa > Chordata > Actinopteri > Cypriniformes > Leuciscidae > Squalius > Squalius cephalus. Next base: position 33,222,360 of record NC_137137.1, read on the forward strand.
TAACAGCTTTTACTTGCAATAGGACATTTTGTCATGAAATTGCTAAAAAATGTGCATAAAATTGTCATAAATTTTTTTTTTTATTAGGGTTGAAAGATATATCACACCATTTTGGATATTTACCAAATCTAAATATGCATATTTCATATTTTCAATTATAAAGTGAATCCTAAATAAATTTGTTGCATTTAAAACTATACATTTTTAAAATGTATTATTTATTTATTTATTAATATTAGCCATTTATCAGTTATGATATTTATCAGAAAATAATTTTCACCTTATTGTTAATAATAAAGCCATATTTATTAATTTAATAATTTATTAATTTAGATTTATTAATTTAATAATTTATTAAAGTAGAAAAAAAAACTTCTATAGTGAACACTGTAAAAAGAGTTAGTTTTACACGAGAATACTATTTTAGTCTTTCTAATTCAAAGTTGTATGTGTCACATACCTACATACATATGCCATTTCCATGTAATTATTTGTGAAATTTACTAGAACGTTGTTTCAAAGTAAATGCCACACATTTTTCTCCCAGTGTACCTTTAGCAGCAGGAACGCGTGTTAAGAAAGCAAACAGGATCTGCTTTTATTTCCTGCTGACTTTAAACACTAGTATGAGAATATTAGCTTCAACTAAATGTGTTTTAATAAATGATAAATTCTTGAGCAGCCTAAAGAAGTCTGTGCACATGAAAATCTGCAGTATCCGGCAGTTAAAACTGATATATAAACCAGATGTCTGAGCCGAGCTCCACGGAGACTTCAGCTATGACCATAAGACCAAATGGAGCAAAACAAGAAGATCTGAACACAACCTCTGCATTCATTACAAACCGCATTGTGCATTAGTGATTATCAGTGCACCTGTTTGGCCCACGGTGGAATACACACACACACACACACACGAAGAGATCGGGATGGTGTTTGCGCTCGTCCTGATAGTGGAAGTGATACAGGCAGAGGTCAAAAGTGCAGGGATATTCACTTGAGCATTATATATGTGGCTGTGTTTTTACCACGGTCCAGCTTTCCCACCTCTCTCCATGGGATTTCCTCTCAGCTGTCCCCTACACACACACACACACACACACACACACACACACACACTCTCTCTCGATAGACTCCCACAGCTGGGCTCTGGGAGGAACACATTCTCCGACAAACACAGATTTCACACTCTCACTGTCTCTGCGTTTAACACACACGCGCACACACACGTACGTACAAGATACAGACACAGGTGTCTGCCAGAAGAATTGCTCTCCGCTGACTGTTCGACTTATTTATGACCCTCTGAGAGGCAGATCTCATGCTGGAAGATTCTGTTAAGTCTCTTTTCACATTGACATTTGTTTCACTCATTCAATCACAGTTAGTCATCAGAAAAAAACCTGTCTAGACACACACACACACATACACACACACACACACACACACACACACACACACACACACACACACACACACACACACACACACACACACACACACACAGACTGCTCTGTTTTATAAGGTGCTTTTGTCAACAGGTCTGACAAAACGTGTTGGTTAACTTTGCCACCCACTGAGGTGAAGTTTGTGCACCTGTTTGTACCTGAACTTTTCCATTGAGCTTTAAAGTAGGGAAGTCAAAATGGACAATTCTTTTTATAAATGATTTTTCTGTGCACATTAATATTGTTTTAAATTGATGTTTCTGGTAATCTTGAATCAGAATAAGTTCCTCTTGCAGCTTCTCTTCTCTGATGACGAGGGCGGGGCAATAACCTGTCAATCACATGAGATCAGCCAATAGCAAACCACAACCATCCAATCAGTTCCACACAGACAAAATCAAGCCCCGCCCACATTTGTTCTTGTTCCACATTTGGGCTTGTTCTTGTTTCACTCGGATAAACGGCACAATAGGAAAGAAAAGTCTAGAGCAACTTCCATTTCATGCCGACTTTAAAAGGAAGATGTGAATTAAAACACAGCATTGCTGTCTAATCTGACTTCTTGTTTTTGTTTTTTACAGTATTTGCATATGAAATGGCCTCTTCTGGATGTTCCAGGCACAGCAGCACTCAAAGACTCACGATCACCTACTCCAGGACACTTAGTGAGTATCACACACACGCATACACACACACACACACACACACACACACACACACACACACACTCACACACGCACACACAGCGGCCAAAGAAAGTATTCAGACACTTCAGCATGTTGTTGCATCAGATGGAAAAATCTAAAACTAACAGGCATTTATTGTACAGACAGAATTTCACAAAAACTTTGGTTGGTTTTGAATAATGCAACAAATATGATATACTGTTGGAAAATAAGACCCTCAATTCAGCAGTTTCTGGTTGTCAAACTTAGTGATAGTTCACCCTAAGATGAAAACTGTCATTATTTAATTCACCTTCATGTCGTTCCAAACCCAAGTCTTTCATTCATCTATCTTTGAAACACAAATGAAGATGTTTTTATTAGGGCTGTGGAAAAAAATATCGATTTCTCGATTTTAATTGATTCTCATTTTTACGATCCGATATCGATTCTTAAATCCCGAGAATCGATTAGGCTAGTCATCCTGTTCTCAGTTGATGAATGAATAGAACATTGTAGCGCGCATCCCATCCAATAAATCACAATAATCTTAGTGCTTTGTTACTATTGATATGAAACAAAGTCTCAGATTTCAAATTACGTCCATTTTCTTACGAAATTCAAAAGCATAAATAGCGTTTTGTCGCTGTGGCGTGAGATCGCTCTGACTCAGCTCAGCTCAAGAGAAGCACATGATCTTCTCTTCCGCATTAATAACACCAGTTACAGCGCGAAATAAACATGAATGAGCATCTGAAAGTGTGTTAAAGATAGAGGACAACTTATCGAAATCCATATCATGTCACATGGAATCGCTCAGTGTTTCAGCCGTGGAAAGTCGTTAGTAAACAATGTCACGTAACGTCACATTTACCTCAGAAAAAGCACATCCAGTGACCATAAACTCGTTAGTCAGCGAGAAAAATTAACTCTAGAGAGGAGCATTTAGCTAAATATATGCACCGTATTACATATTCATTATAATTTTTAATGTTCTTCAATATTTAATGCATGTTTGAATAAATCTGGCAAGTTTTTATGACAGCCACCATGTAAATGTTTATATTTCATATAACTTTATTATTATAAAAATAAATAAGTGCAATTTAGGTGTTTGTATACAAATCAGTTCATTTTTACCTTCAATATTATAGTGGGCTAATGAAGCCTATCGGCTACAACTGACTCTCATAGTTTACAGCATTAGTTAAGAGATTTATCCAAATAATATCCTGATATCCAAAATCAATATTGAATCGAATCGAAATGGAATCGAATTGTGAAATTTGTGCCAATACCCAGCCCAAGTTTTTAATATTCTCTCATCATTTTGTACATCTAATGAAAGTCCACGCAGCCCAAATTTGAAAGCTTCATAAAGTTCATAAAGACACGTGTGAAGTAATCCAAATCAACTGAGCGTTTTCTTCTGATGAGACGCGATCACTTTGTATGATGAACAGATGTAATTTAGGCTGTTTTCATATGTAAACATTGATTAGTGTACGTAGAGTACAAGCACAAAAATTGTGCATTGATCAATGTTTATATTAATAAATTAAAGCCTAAATGAAATGGGTTCAAATAAAGATTTCAGAATGAACACTCAATACATATGGATTACTTCATCTACTTTTTCAAGCTTTAAAGTTTTGGTTGCATGGACTTTCAATGAAGAGGCAAAAATAATTAAGGACTATAAAAAATATCTTCTGAAGATGAATAAAAGTCTTGTGTTGTAATGACATGAAGGCGAGTCATTTCACCTAAACAATCCCTTTAAAGTCAGCATGAAATCAACTCAGATCCTGTTGGCGAATGATTCATCCGTGCGAGTTTTAATCTTTAATCAAACTTAATCTTCCTGTGATGAGCCACACTTCTCTTAGTTGACGAATACGAGGCCGCACTGCAATTAAGCCAATCGCATTCAGATGTTCTTTCTGTACCGAATCTCTGAGATTGTGTTTTTAATCTGTGTTGTCAGGCGATCTTCATTGACACGTATAAAGGCCACCCGAGCTTGTATTGATTGGTGTTGTTGATGCGGGTGGCCATGCGAAGCGATTGAGAGTGCTGTTATTTGGCACGAAGAGGACATATTAAAAAGCCCATTGCTTCCAACCTACAATGTATTTGAAATCTAAAACTGATCTCTTAAAGTCAAGTTTTAAATCAAGTCTTAAAATCAAGTTTTGGTTGCCTGCAGGTTCATTACTGGTAATGAAAGCTATATTTCCAGAATGTGTGGCACATCTATGCCACTCCTTGGTGTGTAATGATGGCTGTTGGATAAGAACGAGCTTCCCTGTTGGCCAGATCTGTGTGAATCTGGTTGGAGGTCAAAAGGGATTGCATGATGGTGTGTGTGGTGTGATTCACCTCTGCAAAACTGATGAGAGGCGATAAATTTAACCAGAGCGTTACATTCTTGCTGTGGTGGAGCGTGTGTGTGTGTGTGTGTGTGTGTGTGTGTGTGTGTGTGTGTGTGTGTGTGTGTGTGTGTGTGTGTGTGTGTGTGTGTGTGTGTGTGTGTGTGTGTGTGTGTGTGTACATTACCAGTCAATGTTGAAAACAGTTATTTACATTTTTATTTCAGGATTCTTTGATGAATAGAAAGTTCAAAAGAACAGCATTTATCTGAAACTGAAAGCTTTTGTAACATTAAACACTACCGTTCAAAAGTTTTGTGTCCTGTAAGAATTTGTATTATTTATTATTTTTTTGGGGTAAAGAAATAATAGAAATCAATACTTTTATTCATCAAGGATGAATTAAACTGTTCAAAGTGACAGTAAAGACATTTATAATGTTACAAAAGATTTTAATTGAAATAAATGCTGTTCTTTTGACCTTTTTTTATACATCAAAGAATCCTGAATTATTATTTTTTTACATTCGTACAAAAATATGTAACTGTTTTCAACATTGATTATAATAATGAATGTTTTTTGAGCATCAAATCATCATATTAGAGTGATTTCTGAAGGATCATGTGACGCTGAAGACTGGAGTAATGATGCTGGAAATGCAGCTTTGATCACAGGAGTAAATTACATTTTAAAACATATTAAAATAGAAAAGTTATTTTAAATTGTCATAATATTTAACACTTTTTTTTTTTTTATCAAATAAATGCAGCCTTGGTGAGCAGAAGAGACTTCTTTTAAAAACATTAAAAATCTTACCGATCCCAAACTTTTGAATGCTGGTGTATATCAGGATAAAACATTGCAAACACACAACACGAGGAACCTCAGATTGACCCGAACTAAACCGGTTTAAGTGGAGAGTGGGCGGAAGAGTGACTTTGCACAATCATTCGTTTTTCAAGTATGACTTGTGTGTCCAAATACTTTGTGGCCACCATACATCAAAAATATGTAAATCAAAGTCTCATGGCATTTGAAACAATTTGATTATCCCTCAATCTGATAATAAATCTGTTCAAATTACATGACGAAATAATGAAACTGATTAAAGCGTTATTTCCAGGCTTTAAGGAACAGTTCGGCTACTTAGCATCTATTAGTGCTTTTTAATGAGGGATTTGTTGCTTTCACTCTGAAATCTCCATCTGACAGGGAGACATCATAAATTATGACAAAATAAATACAGAAGGATGACGGATTAATGTCATCATTGACTCTTTGGCAGCCAGAGGGCATTTAGTGTGTGTGTGTGTGTGTGTGTGTGTGTGTGTGTGTGTGTGTGTGTGTGTGTGTGTGTGTGTGTGTGTGTGTGTGTGTGTGTGTGTGTGTGTGTGACTCGCTTTGTCCCAGTAACCCCTGAACTCTCTCTAACCTCTGAAGCACCATGGGATTGTTCTTAAAAACACAGCATGCCTTGTCTCACCACCCAGTCGGGCCATTAGGCCTTTATTGTATTTACTTAATATAACGTTATAAAATGCATGCACTCGCATTAGGGAATCAGCAGAAAATGCAACGTAATGGCAATCAAATTAGCTGTGGTTGAACAGCCAGTCTTGAGGGTTTGATGAGAACGCAGTCTTCCTTCCTTCCTTGGCTTATCCGTGGCGTTGGCTGGAGGGACGTTTGAGGACAACATCTGATCTTGACCGTCGGACTGCGGGGAATGAGGGGGTTTTGCGTCGGGGTGAGAAGAGTGTGACTGAAGGGTGAGCTCAGGTGTGTTTTTATTTATAGAGGAGAATGGCGCCACGAATACGACCCGCTCCGGTGAGTGAAAACTATCACCAAACAACAAGTGTTAAAACTGCCTACCTAAAAATATCACGTGTTACACTGAAGACGGAGTGTTTAGATCTGATGTGTGTCCATCTTATAGATCATAGGTTGACTTGTTTCGCTTATTCAGCAAAGAAACATAAAAAAAAAGATAGGCTATATATATATAAAAAAAAAAAAAATATATATATATATATATATATATATATATATATATAATATATATAATATTTATTATTATTATTATTTATTTATTTTAATTTTTTTTAATAATTTTGGCCATTAAAAACTCACATCAGAATATATTGTCACAATCTATGGATGCACAAAAAATAAAGGCTAGTGTTATTTTTATTTATTTTTTATTGTATTTTTTTGTAGTTGCAACTTTATTTTGTCGCAATTGTAAGAATTTCTTGTAATTGTGACTAACTCGCATTTTCTTGTAATAACTTTATATTTCACAGTTGTGACTGTTTCTCATAATTGCACTTTATATGTCACATATGCAAATTACAAGTGCAATGAAAGGAAATTAAGAGAAAGAAATGAGAAATTTTGCAAAAGTTGTGATTACAGGAAACGGTCACAATTGTAAGTACGTTTTGTAATTGTAACTAACTCGCATTTTCTTGTAAAAGCAACTCTAGATCTAAAAGTTGCGACTATTTCTCATAATTGTTACTTTATACATCACATATGCAAATTCCAAGTGCAATTTAAGGCAATTAAGTTGCAGATATGAGAGAAATTAAGCAAAGTTGCGATTACAGGAAACTGAGACAATTGTACGAATTTCTTGTAATTGTGAATCGCATTTTCTTGTAAAAGCAAATTTTGTGGGTATTTTTTGTAATTGTGACTCCATATCTTATAATGTGACTTATTACCAGTTTAATTCTTTCGATATGAGAAAGAAACGAGCGTTGATGTGTTTTGTGGTGCTCAGACACAGGTTAGCTAGGTTTGAGTCTAGCTTGCGACATTTCCTGATCCAGAAAATGTGTGTTCGGCCTATAAATCCTGAAAATTGTTCAAAACAAAAGAGTTGGATTAAACAAACAGGACAATCCGATGTTAGTATTCATCCTTATATTTCTTTTCCAATCCCATATTCTCCCTCAAGCACACTCACATGCTAAGCATTGTCAGATTGAGCCCATAAGGTCAGTATGCTAATATGTTATTCTGTTCACTCCAGAACGTTCAATAATTCAGGAGACGGGTTTGCTTGGTATTCTGCGGCGCCACCTTTAGTGTGTGTGTGTGTGTGTGTGTGTGTGTGTGTGTGTGTGTGTGTGTGTGTGTGTGTGTGTGTGTGTGTGTGTGAACACAACAGGGCCCTCACTGTTTAGTGTGTGTCAGCATGTGATAAGCTAGGGCAGTTGATTAAGTTAGCATAGTGACGAGGCCTCAGATGGGAAAGCTTTGTGGCTTGAGGATTGGGATCCATATTGTACGCAAGCAATCACCGATTGTGTGGGAGTTTTTCAGGACGACACAGTAGAGAATTGTGAGAACAGTCGTACATTTCCATGATCCTCTGTCTTGCTCACTCATTTTCTCTCTGGAGTCCCATCCATAAAAAAAGACGCGACATGTAAAAATATATGCAATTTTTTACATCAAGTCAAGTCTGTAAAGCAGCTCATTATTCATCTTCGCATTTTCTTGTAATATCTTTATATTTCACAGTTGTGACTTTCTCATAATTGCTACTTTATACATCACATATGCAAATTACAAGTGCAATTAGAGGAAATTAAGTGGCAGATATGAGAAATTATGTGAAAGTTGTCATTCAGGAAACTCACAATTGTACGAACGTTTTGTAATTTGTGATTTACTCGCATTTTCTTGTAATAGCAATTTTAGGTTACACTTTATTAAAGGTGTCATTGTTACAGTGTAATTATATATTTAAGTACTGAGTAATGTTAAGTCACTACATGTACTTACTAGGGATGGGACGATACACTTAAACTCACGATACGATGCACCTCGATATGCCAGGGTCACGATACGATACGTCACGATACGATATCAAAAAAGAATTTTTTTTTACTGTATAACAACAACTTATTATGGTGACGTTGAAGGTGGTGGTTCATGTTTGATGTGTTGGATGTGGTGTACGGAATGACAGCATGGCATAGCTTACACACAGTCTTAAGGCCATTGCACACTGAGTCCGAAATTCGCATTTGAAATTTTCGCACTTTAAAAAAAAATTCTACCTCACGTTATGTCAATCACGCTTGCACACTGACCTACGAAACTTTCGTCCGTAAAAAAAATAATTCGGATTGGGTTCGGTTTTCTGCGTTTTTCGCATCCACAGACAGTGTTTTGAGAGGTTTTTTGAAAATTCAGAGCCACCGTACAAGCGAACGACAAAATCCAGAATGACGTCTGACAAGTTGATACACTTCGTCTCGCAGTACTGTATGAAAAACAAAATGCGGATTACAAAGACACTGAATAAAATATAACCTGTATACAGCTGTTCTGTCTGCCCAGCGCTTCTGCTG